>NW_025960892.1:189459-251037 GCF_023159225.1 Perognathus longimembris pacificus | reverse complement strand
TGGATTTAGCAAGGGTGCGGGGTGCAGGCAATGACAGAAGTGCACACGCGTTTACATGTGAGCCGTGAATGCTTAGAAACCCAAACCAGTACGAACGCCACTTGTAATATTCCAAAGCGAAATCCCAGACCTTAAATCTAATGAACTTGAAGGAGGTTCGTGTATGAAAGTAAACAATGTACATGCAAGAAACCAAAGGAGATGCAAGTAAATGGAAGACATGTCCTGGGAGACATGGAAGTCCTCTCGGGACTGAGCGGACTCGGGCTCTAGCACGGACGTTCTTCCCAGTGGTATCTGTGGACTTAGCAGTCCCAACAGAAGTCCCTGGTGGAGTTTTGTTCTTTGTGGAGAGAAATGACTTTTTAAGATGTGGAAATCCAGAAGAAGAGGAATAACCAAAGCGAGCTTGAGGAGGAGAGTCAAGTCGTGAGAACCGCGTGATCAGACCTGCCTTGCCTTAAAGCTATAGGATAAAGAGATAGAAATGTGGCTAAGGTAAATAAAATAGAAGTTCATAAACAAACCCACAGAAATAGATCCACCTGGCTCTCCGCAAAGCTGCCATCAATAAAGGACCCTCTTTTTCAACAAGTTGTGGGAAAAGAAAAGGAACCTGGATTTTAAATCGACACATCAAAAATAAAAACAAACCCAAACAAAATCAGCAATGTCATAGATTTAAATACAAAAATTATACTATGCAACTTTTAAAGAGGAACTCTAGAAGTAAATATTTGTGACTTCGTCGGCGAAGAATTCCCAGAATACTGCCCACAAAATGAAGAAGAGGGGGAGGAGGAAGAGGAGGAGGAGGAAGAGGAGGAGGAGGAAGAAGAGGGGGAGGAGGAAGAGGGGGAGGAGGAAGAGGGGGAGGAGGAAGAGGGGGAGGAGGAAGAGGGGCAGCAGCAGCAATAACTAGAAGAAGGAAAGACTTCATTGGATCCAGAAACTTCTGCGGAACGGAAAGCCTAGCTGAAGACTGGGAGAAGAATTCGTAAATCCTGTATCCAGCCAAGCCATCCATCTTGAGCATGAGAAAACTCTCCAACAACCCAGGGAGGGGAAATGAGCATAACATTTGAACAGATGCCTCGCCGAAGATGCCATGCGGGTGGGAAGAAAGCAGATGAAAAGACTCGCAACGTTATTAGCCATTAAAAAATGCAAATCAAAGCCACGAGGTGCCTCTGCACTCCTATTATAAATGCTACGGTAAATCTGGCAAGGGCTGAGGAGAACTAGAGAAGGTGGCGAGCATGCGCCTGGCTGATGGGAACTCAGAATCCGGCATGTGTCGAGCTAGCCCCACCCCCCCAGCCTCTCCCCCCCCCCCCCCCCCCGCCCCCGGCCCGGGACTCCTCAGTTCTCAGCACGCACCGCACGGACACGACAGCTCCATTCCCAGTGTCAGTGGAGCAGCCCGAGGGACTGTCGGCTGGTGAGCGGACAGATAGCTCAAGTTCTTCCCCGTAATGGATCCTAGGTACCCGTGCCGACAAGGGCATGTTGATGCCGCCTTGGGAGGCAGCTGGTCTGGAGGGCATCCTGTGGTGGGAGGCCTGCTCCATCCATCGGCGTCATCTCTGGAGAGAGAGAGAGCTGCACCCGCGAAGCGTAGCCCAGTGGCCATCGGGGGTGAGGACAGGGATGGCGGGGGCGGACCCAAAGGGGGAGCTGGAGCGAGCGTTGGGGGAGAATTGTCACCACCACGACCACTCTCGGCCCAGTCACCTCCTCTCCCATAGCTTAGCATGCTCCTTTCCTAGGCGGCGCTAGGCCCACTTAGTGAGGGCAGTGGATAATCGGCCTCCACCCCCCTTGACCTGGAGACGGCACTCCTTTGGGGCAGCTACCACCGTCTAAGGCAACAAGTTCCCCTTACAGGTCTGGGTAGCTGCAAGACCCCCTGTCTGTTACTTAGACGGTATAGCCCTGAATCCTAGCCCGCCATGATGAAGCCCTCCTCACCCCTCCTAGCCGCAGGAGGTTACAATGGTCACCCCAGACAAGAGCTGACGCGTCTCCCTCCTCCCTGCGAGACGGGGTCTTGCCCGTCCCTTCGCTGCCAATAAGCCTTTTCCTTGTTCTTTGTTCCTGGATGTCTGTGTGTGGTTTTTCTGGCAAAGTCTAATAACCTCTAACAACCACCACCAACAAAGACCCATTTAACACGTGTCAACCTTTCAAACGAAGAATTTTAATAGCATGACATCGGGAAATTGCCAAGTTCGCAGACGCAGCCAGTGCCTTCCGGTGGCGTCGTCCCTTGGCTGGGATGTCAGGAGAGCCCCGCGGGCTGCGGAGGGAGCAGGCGGACGCCGGGGTGCAGCTCAGCCCTTGTGGCCGCCCAGAAAGGTCCCCGAGGCTCACGCCACCCTCCTGGGCCCTCCTGAAGAGGCTCTGGGCGAGCTCTGCCTTGGCCATGCTGTCACCGTCTTCTACCTTATTTCCCCAACTTCGTGTGCAGGCTGGGAGCCTGAGGGGGGCAAAGTCTGGACCTACGTCACCTCCGTGTCCCCTTGGCCTGGCCCAGGTGAGGCAGAAGACGATGACACAGGGCCACCGCAGGCTGGAGGGGGCAGAGCCTTCAGGCTTCAGTCCTCCAGTCCTCTGTCCTCAGAGCCCCGCCCCGCCTGCAGACAGGAGGCTTCGCCCAGATCGGCATGGGGCGGGGGGGGGGGGGGGGGGAAGGGGGTCAGTGCATGGCTGCAGGGGTTGATGGGTGGCCGGGAGAGGGGTGCTCCTGCCCTCTCAGGACAGACAGGCCTCCGGGAGTGAACCGAAAAGTATTTAGTGCCCCTTAGACTATATCCAACAGGCGGCGTAGAGACCGCTGAAATGGGGTTCTTTTTAAGTGGGGCGGACAGACCGAGCTCAACCCCAAATGCAGCATGGAAGGCGGGGGTTCAAGGCCGGCCGCGTGGGTGGGTGGGAAGTCACAGGGAGACGAAGTCAGGTGCGAGGGGTTCTGGCTACCACCCCCTCCCGGGGGCCACCGACATTCCACAGGGAGGGGTGTGGACCGGCCCCGGGTGATGGTGGGGGACCCCGACACACTCGCAGGTGTGTGACGGAATTGGGCTGCACGGAGAGGTGCACAGATGGGCCCGGGAGGAGGCTCGCACGGCAATTGGTCAAGGCGAACCTCCTGTAGGAAGTGTCCCGTCCCCACAGGCCCCCTGCCCGCGTGTCCGCCAGCCCCCGAGGGGGAAGTGCCCCTGTGCATCCCGGAGTCTCTTCGGTGAGGCAGGAGCCAGGGAGAGAATCAGCGTGCGATCGTCTTTCCCCCAAGGCCCTTCCCTCCGGCTGGTGCCGTCGCATGGACGCGCGAGTGGGCCTCTGGGACCAGCCCCACGCGGGCTGAGGCGGGGCGCGTGCCAATTACAGGCTGAGTGATGACAAGGCCGCGTGGCGTTCTGCCGGAGCACGCGCGCCGCAGGTGAGCGCTGTAGTTCATGGCCTCCCGCCGTCACTCAACTAGACGGAGCCCTCCCTCCTCCTGATAAAGGCTACGCAGGCGCTGGGGTGCGGCCGGCCTTCGCCGGGGGAGGCGGGAGCCGGGCCACCCTCCGGGTGATCGCTTCCGGAGGGCGGGTGTCTGGGAGACCGCTTGAGAACGAGGCCGCTTCTGACGACGGGAGATGCGCGGCCATCGCAGCGAGCACAGACCCTGCCGGCTTCACCTTCGCCTCGGCAGCGTCCAACGCGGGAAGGTCATGGCGCCGCCTCCGCCAGGGGCGCCGGAGCCGTGTTTATGGCTTGTCGGGGTCCTCGGCCCAGGTCTGTAGCCCATCCTGCGTCTTACGGGAGGAGCCTCTTGGAGGCCGAGGGGTGGACCGGGGAGCAGGAGGCCGCAGGGCAGGGCTTGCTGAGACCCCGAGCGAGGCAGGCCCGCCTCTGTGCTCCGTGCTGGGGATGGCTGCATCTGGGGACCAGCAGCATGGAGAGGGGAGGCCGAGCTGGCTGGCCGGCGCTGAGAGCGAGGGTCCGGGGGAAGGACGGGCACCAGGACGCCCCGTCCCAAGTAGCGTTTGTCCCCCTAACACCTGGGTGAAGATCTAAACCCCGATGCCTTCAGCTGTGGCCTTCTGTGGAAATGGGGTCGGTGCAGACACCATTAGTCAGGACACGACGGATGTTCTTACAGGGAGGGAAGATGAGGCACGGGTTTGTGCTTGGGGAGATGGCGCCGGTGAAGGTGAAATCGGGGTTCCGGTGTCGCAGCTGTAAGCAGAAGGACGCGGTAGATGGCCGGCAAGCTACCTGAGGTGGGAGGGAGCCTGGGACACGCTCCCCCACCCCCAGGTTCGTGGGGAACCAGCCTCCTGGGAGCCTTCACCTTGAGCTTTGGATCCATTGCTGTGGGGGAACCGTGGATTGCTGTCAACCGAGCCTCATAGTTTGTAGCCCTTTAAGGCAGTCCTAGCAAGCAGCACTGGGTCTTCATTTAAGCTTCCAGCCTCACTTCCTGCCTGGAGGAGGCCTTCCCGAAGGACTCTGCTATTCTGCAGAGCAGGGTAGGCCCGGGGTTCCAGTTCTTTCTCGTGTGAGTGTTCAAGCAGGTCTGTGGAGAAGGAAAGGAGTCGTAGGAAGGTGGGGGGCCTGCCAAGGCGTCAACAGAAGGTCTTGAGGCTCTCTGAGTTGGATGCCGATCAGGGCTGACGAAATGGAATGAATCAATCTTACAAGCAGGCAGCAGACAAACGACCACGCACAAACACACGCAGCACAAGCCCCCAATCACACAGAATCCCCACCCACCCTTCTTTAGACACCATTTGGAGGCCTTTGCCAATAAACAAACACACGAAACAATAAATGGGATAAATTCAGAGCTCAGGAATGATACAGTTACAGTGACACAAAAGGATTTATTTTGAATACGTGAAGGGTTTTTGACAATTATGCAGGACAATGATCTCTCGGATTTGATGTGTACACTCTGTGGAGAATTTTAGATGTAGAGGGGAAGGACGGACGAAGGAGGAAGATGTGGGGGAAGAAGAGTTGGGGCCCTGAGTCACTCCAAGTGGCCTGGAAGCTTGGACTGGGCTTACCTCACGTGTGTGTGTGTGTGTGTGTGTGTGTGTGTGTGTCTTGATCCTGCGGCCTGTCTCTGTCCCTGCCCCACCTTCGTCTAGAAGCCACTTAGCCATTGCACTCCAAAGGTCTTAGCAGACTCCAAGATGGAGTCTGCATGCTGAACAATGTGGGGGGGGGGGGTGGAGGGCACAAGGCCACCCCTGGGCCTCCGGTGCCACCCCTGCCCTCCCTTGACTCTCCCTGCCCAGGCCTGGGTCACCTCGAGCAATTCTGTCCAGGGACCTTCTCAGCTAGGTTCACGGGGGCCTTCCACACAGGTGCTCTTATTTGTTAGCTTCCAGGGGTGAGGGCGGAAGAGATAGCCGTCGACGCCGCTCTGCCTTTGCCACGAGGGGCACGGGAGACCTGAAGAGGAGCCTCCGTGATTCTAAAGTGAGCGTCGTGTGCAGAGGCACTCAGTACACACGCCACCCGACGAGCATGGTGACTTCACAGAGAGAGACGTAAGCGAACGTCCTAGGAAAAGGAAAGTCGACACCGCAGGGCATTCTCTAGAAAGACCGTGTCAGGATAGAGGGGGAGGAATTGGCAGGAGCATGACCTTAGCAGGTCCAGTTCAGTTTTCAACTTATCGGCGTATTATGTTGATCACGACAAATCTGAATTAATCACAGTCAGGTATGGGTCACTCGTAATACCAACTGCTACTAGGTATTTGGTGCGTGAAGTTAACTTACTGCATGTGCCCAGCAGTGTTTGTATTCTGGAGATTGTACTGCAAAACAGACAAGTCCTGTATTCCAGGAACACAGACATTCAGACATGAATTTTGTCGGGAATTTTTCTTCTTTTTCAGAATTATTGCGACATTCATAAAATTTGATGAATTATTAATTCAAAAAGAAAGCCATCTATTATAAAAAACGGAAATTATCCAAGTTATTATGCAAAATACAATGCCATAAAAGTAGAAAATACTAAGATGATTTGAGAAAGATAAAGCGTAAATGTTCTCTTAACTATTAGTGCAAAAAAGAGTGAAAAAAGAGAATGAAAAGAAACCAGTATTTCAATTGTAGACTGCAATGAGTACTATGCACCTAAACTAACATATTCAGTCAGAAAAATTCTCAGAGGAAAACACATAACCGGGAATTACTTTATTATCTAGCAACTGAAATTACTTTAGAAATACAATAATTATGGTTGTTAGCTTGGGCTGCATGGGGGAAAAAAAACAACACTTCAAAACGTTGTGGCTTAAAACCACCATTGTGTTGGGCTCCGTGGGTAGCCAGGAGATTCCTCCACCTGCACCCGCACGGTGGGTTTCTGCCGGGCTCTGTCACGTGTCTAGAAGATGGCACAGGTGATTTGGGAATTGTGCTTTCTGCAGCTCTGGGGGTGGTGCTATTGCATGGGGCCTCTCGTTAGCAGGACAGCCTGGGCCTCTTCTTATAAGGCCTTAGGGTTCACAGAAGTGTCACAGGGAAAAAAACAACAACAAACAGTACCCTTGAAATCTGTGTCACCTTTGCTGCTGACCAACACTGAAGCAAGTCACATAGCAAAGCCAGAGTAGGCAGTCTTAGCTTACCTTAGCTTTTAATTAACTATAGAGAGAACCACCGAAAGATATTGTAAGTAAAGCATAGAAATTATTACATAAAAACAACACACACCGAATGGTGTGACGCAAAACAGACGATTGTCAGAGTTGGTAAATGCATCCAAGAACTTACCACAGAACAATTGATAAACAGCCACACAGATGGACAAAAGGATGTATTCACCTGTCAGTAGAGTAAAACAATTACATGAGAACATTACGGGGTGTGTGTGGGGTGGGGGGGGGGGGAGGAACTTGAGCATTGTTGACAGGTGTGAGTATATTTTTAATTCCACTTTAAATGTACCAAGCAGTAACAGACTTTAATAAAGGATAGTCTGAACCCATCTACCTTACAAGTGCTAACTCGAGGATGAAAGGACAAGCAAGGACCAGGCTGAGGAAGAACGTCGTGAGCTAGTGGGCCCAGTGACATGGAGGGGGGGGGGCCTGCCCAGTCGGGGGGGCAGGGGAGGGACACAGGGGGGTCACACACCAGGACCATCCCAGTTACCACTGGTCTCTTGGAGAAACTGAGGCAGAGGACTATGCTCTTAGGCCTAGTTCTGTCCTGTGAAAGCCCATGCGTGTACTATTAAAAGTCTCATGGTCCTCTGTACATCATCTTGATGATAACAATATATATATTTTTACAAGAGTCTCAAGTGGTGGAGCACCTACCTAGCAAGTGAAAGGTTATAAATGCTAAGTTCTTACTCCTGGCAGGAAAACAATTGTCAGTGCAAAACCTCATTTGTCGCAGCAGTAGCTCGGATTACAGGTGTGAGCCATTGGTGCCAGGCTTCAGTTTGGTTTCTAGTGCTGTCCAAAAACCTGGTATGTTCTGTTCATTCTTTTTAATGTTTTACTTTGTTGCTGAGTGTGTTAATTAATTAACCTTATCTTCAAGCCCCTATATGCTTCCTTGCTTATTGGAGTGCATTAATTCTGGTTAGTAAGGAAAGAAAGGAGTGTTTCCACCCAGGCATGCCCGTGTGCTGTGATCACACTCAACCTTCCACGCCCCGTTTTCTCCCACATTTCTCTTTCCCTCCTAGCTCTCTGGTGGGCTCCTTGTATTTTCACCCCCTTCCACTTCCACAAACAGGTGGCACTTGTCTTTGTGGGGCCGGCTCCCTCCAGTTAGCATCACAACCCCCAGTTCCTTCTATGGTCCAGCAAAGGACATACCTCTGCTCTTATTGAAGGCTGAGTAAAACTCCGTTGTGTGCACGCACCACATTTTCTTCATCCGTTTTCCACTGATGGACAGTGAGGGGGAATCCATACGTGAGCTATTGTGAGCGGTGCTGCAAACCCAGGCCTACAGGTGCCTGGGGACGAAGTGGCTTCTGGTGCTTTTAGCTCCCAAGATGGCGTGACTGGATCATGCGTAAGTTCTACTTCACATGTTTTGAGGAACCTCCATAGTGATTCCCTAACAGCTGTGCTAATTTGTCTAAGGGTCCATTTCCCCCAGAGCCTCGCCACTACCTGTTTCTTAGGTCATTGGCCCTATAACTGCGGTCGTGGGGAATTTCAACGTAGTTTTGATTTCCATTTCCCTCGTTACTACCAGTACTAAACTTTTTTTTTTCATGTTATTTATGGGCAATTTGTGCTTTTTTAAAAATCTAGTCTATTTGGTGAGGCTTTCAATTGAGCTTTTTTTTTTTTTTTTTTAATTTGACATATTGAGCTTTTCATTCCCAAGATTTGGTTTGTCCTTTTTCAGATTTTCACTTTATGGCTCTTTGGCATTCTTTCTTGTCTTTGTTCCTTCATTCAGTGATTACCTGCACCTTCTTTTAGATTCATGGATCATTTCAAACTTTTAAATACATCTTAAAATTATTTCGTATTCTTTGTCTAGTATTTCATCTACTACTAATACATTCGGGGTCAGTTATTAGGGAGGCTGGACTGTTGCCCCTGTCCCTTTGTGCTTCTTCTATGTATAAATTGGGGTATGCACCTATCATGGAATCGAATCTCTTCTACGCGAGGCCATCTTAGGGAACAGACTTCTTCTGCCCCGCGTGCCCCAAGCTATTTGCTCGTTATGTTGTGTATAACTTAATTCATACAAGCTCAGAGGTGTAGCTTTTCTGTGGCTATAATTAGTGCATTTCAACAGGGTGCCCGGGGGAGCCACTCCCTTGACACCTGGTCCCTCGGGGAAGTGGGGCTTCCCACTTGCGGTTGTAGCCGGTGGCATACGCGGGCCACACCTTCTGTGGTTGTTCCCCATCTTGTTGTCATCAGGGTGTGCTCTGTGATTGTGTGGTAACGCTCTGTGCACGGGCCCCTAGCACCCACGACCATCCTCACGTCCTGCTGCTGCTAGCGTGGGCTGAATGTCCAGACGCGGGGTCAGCCCCACCCAGCCATGCTTACCTGGGCCTGCGCCGCAGTAGGAACTGCGCTCTCCTCCTCTCTTTTTGAAGTTGAGTGATGACAGACGCTTCCAGCAGGATGGCGTGGCGGATGCAGTGAAGCACGATTTCTTACAACTGCACTGTGCACACGTGTCAGCAGCAAGTCCTCCTCCCAGTGTGCTGGACGTCCTGGGCCTTGTCGCCGCCTCCTCACAGAAGGAAGAGAACCAGCGACAGTAACAACCACCAGGTCCCAGGACACAATAACAACCAAGCACAGGCCATCACAGCACTGTGGGACAAAGGGGGAAATACTCGAGAATGAGGGAAAAAGTTAAAAATTAACTAAGACAAAAACTGACTGACAAAGGAGCGAATGAGACAGCAAAAGAGAAAAATCAAATTAAAGTATAATAAATATAAGGCAAAAGTAAGAAAAAAGAAATTAAACCGATCTCCTCAAAGATAGAATTAACAGAAACAAAGAGGACAGAGTGGACAGCTCTGCTGGCTCAGGGGTGTGCGGCGACAACAGCTCAGCCTCAGCTTACGCAAACGGCGGCCTGCGTCTGTGGTCCCAGCACCCGGGGTGGCCGGGGTCCTCCTGGGTGTGGACGGTGTCACGTGCCCAGGGTGTGCTCAGTGTCCATGTGCCCTGGGTGTGCTCAGGGTCCACGTGCCCTGGTGTGGTCAGTGTGCACATGCCCTGGGTGTGCTCAGGGTCCCACGTGCCCTGGGTGTGGTCAGAGTGCACATGACCCGAGTGTGGTCAGAGTCCACATGCTCTGGGTGTGGTAAAGGTCCACGTGCCCTGGTTGTGCTCAGGGTCGATGTGCCCTGGGTGTGGTCAGTGTGCACTTGCCCTGGGTGTGGTCAGGGTCCACGTGCCCTGGGTGTGCTCAGGGTCCACGTGCCCTGGGTGTGGTCAGAGTGCACATGACCCGAGTGTGGTCAGAGTCCACATGCTCTGGGTGTGGTAAGGTCCACGTGCCCTGGTTGTGCTCAGGGTCGATGTGCCCTGGGTGTGGTCAGTGTGCACTTGCCCTGGGTGTGGTCAGGGTCCATGTGCCCTGGGTGTGGTCAGGGTCCACATGACCTGGGTGCACTCAGTGTCCACATGCCCTGGGTGTGCTCAGTGTCCATGTGCCCTGAGTGTGGACAGGATCCACATGCTCTGGATATGGTCAATGTCCTCCTGGGTGTGGTCAGAGTCCACATGCCCTGGGTGTGGTCAGAGTCCACGTTCCCAGGGTGTGGTCAGAATCCACGTGCCCCTGGGTGTGGTCAGGGTCCACGTGCCCTGGGGTGTGGTCAGGGTCCATGTGCCTGGGTGTGGTCAGGGTCCACGTGCCCTGGGTGAGCTTGGTGTCCACGTGCCCTGGATGTGCTCAGAGTCCACGTGCCCTGGGGTGTGGTCAGGGTCCATGTGCCCTGGGTGTGGTCAGAGTCCACGTGCCCTGGGTGCGCTCAGAGTCCACGTGCCCTGGGTGTGCTCAGTGTGCACATGCCCTGGGTGTGCTCAGAGTCCACGTGACCTGAGTGTGGTCAGTGTCCACGTGCCCCAAGTGTGGTCAGTGTCCACGTGCCCCAAGTGTGGTCACAGTCCACGTGCCCTGGGTGTGCTCAGGGTCCATGTGCCCCCGAGTGGGGCCAGAGTCCACGTGCCCTGTGTGTGGTAAGGGTCCACGTGACCTGGGTGTGCTCAATGTCCACGTTCCCCTGGGTGTGCTCAGGGTCCACGTGCCCTGCGTGTGGTCAGGGTCCACGTGACCTGGGTGTGTCAATGTCCACGTTCCCTGGGTGTGCTCAGAGTCCATGTGCCCTGGGGCATGGCTCGTGTCTGGGCCACGCTGGGCCCTCACACACCAGCCCTCACCCTCTGTGGGCCGTGCCCCAGGTGCAAACCCCCTCAGTGTGTGGCCATCTCATGTGGCCCAGGAACTGAGAGTGTCATCGACAACCATCATCTCCTTTCTTAGCCAAGGGACCGAAAGCCCCTCGGCCTGCCACACCCCTCTTACGTGGCTTGTGGTCGCCTCCTGTGCTTGTCTCTGGCCTCCCGTGGCCCTCTGCCCAGTGTCCCTGTGGTTTTGTCTTTTCCTGTTGGGTGCCCGGTGGCGCCCACAGTGCGGAGCCTGGCTTCTCTCCGAGGCATGAGGCCATTGGGATCCGTCCTCCTGGGGATTGCTAGTACATCACCACTTGTTTATCCACTCGCCAGGTGACGAGCGTTGGGTTGTTTACCGGCGTGTTTGAAGGTGTGAAGGAAGCTGTGGAACACAATCCCATATAGGTGTTTGTGTGGCCATATGGTCTCATTGCTCTCGGATAAACACCCAGCAGTCGGATCCATATTGTTCCTTAATTGTATAGTTAACTTCAAAACGAATTGTCAAACCATTTCTCAAAGTGACTCTACCCGCCTTACACAACGATTAGCACATGTGGGAGGCCTCTGGGTTTTCCTACCCTTGCCAGAAATGGATATCACTTGCATTAATACTTTGTCAGGTTTTACAGTTGTACAGTATCATCACATTTTTGTTTTGATTGGCATTTCCACCATGTAATTTTCTGACCACTTGATACCCAACCCTTTTTCCGGTGCCTATTAGTGTCGCTGTAAGTTACAAGGCAGTTCCTCGCGGAAGTTGCGGGGAGAGGCAGGCTTCTTGGAAGACTCCTATATTGGTTTTGGGATGACAGCATCTTGGAAAATAACTTGGAAATTTCTTGTATAGGTAACAGATGTAAATGCTACACACAATGGTTAACCTTTTTACCATCAACTTGATAGATAGATGTGTTTACAGCAGACTCATTTGTTTTAGACCACCTTTCACAGGAAGTTGGGAAACATAACTGTCGAAAGCGTCAGAACCCTACGCCATAGCACAGATTTTCATGCCCCCATAGAACGACTGGGGACAGAGTGGCTTGTAGATAGGGCGGAAGTACAGAAACAAGCTATATATTTCTTCATGAAGACGAAGCTCCTCTATGTAAGTGTAGTGGAAACCCAGACCCACGAGGACGCGCAGGGTGAGACTCCATTCCTAACTTTCCAGAGGCGATGGGTGCTAATGACAGAGTGTGAGGGGAAGTCGGGTGAAGGTCTTGATGTTGTGCCTCCTTGCTTGGTGGGTGGGGGCGTGGCATATCCTCTTTGTAATAATTCCCTGTTGTTGAAATCATTTATTTAATACGTTTTCTCTGGGTTGATGTTGCAGCTAAGTAACTGATCAGAATGCATTCCCCAAACTTGCAAATAAAAGAATTAATAATGCCCCATGAGATTGCATCTACTATTGAATGATAAAAAAAACCCCCACATTACCTGGTTCTTTCAGTGAATTTTAACACCTTCAACGGTTATAAAGAAGAAAAAAGACGGGCATAGTGAACAGTGTCCATATTGAAAGGTAAGGAAAAGAACAGAATAAATATCAAAAATATTAGAAAGGTAAGAGAAAAAATCAATGAAATAAATAAAATAATTCCATACAGAAAACCCAGAGGTTATAGCAACTTTCTGAGGAGAAAAAAATAGAATCTCTTGTACAACTTACCAAGAGAAGAAAGCACAGAAAAATTATATGAAAGGGGGAACTAAACAGAAGTAACAAAAATTAAAAAGGTGAAGAAAACCACTTTCAATAACCACACCAAGGGCTTTGATAATTTCAGAAAAACAGGTAAATTTTTAAGAAATTGTAATTTGCTGGAACGATGCAAGAGGTGAAACTGAAAAGCTTGACTAGTTCTATAACTAGTAAAGCAGTTGAAGTACTTGAAAATCTCTCCACAAAAATGAAATAAATCGGCCTCGCTGATCTTGAAGTTGAGAAGGAGAGAGAAGGACCCCTTCCCTCGTGCGTTCTGGAAGGCCAGCCCAAGTCTGGCGGGAAGAACAACGGTGCAGGAAGACAGAAGTGACAGGTTAGTCTCGCTCACTGACACTTACACAAAGATGCCCACATTCGCACATATACGCGCGTGTACATTCGGCAGCATGGGGGTTTGAACGTGGCTGTGCATGTCTAGGCAAGCGTTCTACCACCCGAGCTACGCCCCTGTCCCTTTTTTAGTTAGTTATTGAGATGGAGGTCTTGCTAACATTGGGCCTTGAGCCTTGCTGCTCCAGTGTCTACCCCCGAGTCCCTGGTGTCACAGGTTTGCACCATCACACTCAGCATGCTTGTGCACACTACTACAAGTAGCAAACAAAACATCAGACAACCCAAATCCACTCGTCTACCTAATAGGCAATATACTTTAACAACGTTGGGTTTATGCTAAGTGTACAGGATGGCTTAGCAGGGGAAATTTGTACATGTGATTTAACTAACGGATTAAATAAAACACATCTCAGTAGATCTAGAGACTGTACTTGATTCCATCCAACGGGCTTTCATTTTAAATAAGAATAAGAATGACTAACTAATAAATAACTAAATAAGAAACTGAGAGCATTCTTAACCTACAAAAGAAGACGACAAGCCCTGGGCATGCATCAGCATGAAGCGGAGAGAAGGAAAGAGAGGGACACCAGGGTGAGGGCTCTTCTTCCATGTGTACCCGAGCCCTAGGTAGTTCATCCCCACGAGGAGACAGGAGACGGGGAAGGAGAGCGCCCCCGTTGGTAGCTGGTGGGGATATCAGAGAGTCCGGCGGAGCGCCCGCACCAGCTCTCGGGAATCTCAGTGTTTCTGGAGATGGCCCCGTAGGAGCCTAACACGCACGAGGCCCAAATGGTCACGGAGAAGACCAGGTTCCCAGGACTCAGGCATCCAGGCAGCACTGTCAGGGAGAGCTGAACCCTGCGAAGAGTGCAAAGAGCACGGCGTGCGTGTGTGCAGGGACAGCGAGTGTGCACAGGAAGGCGAGGGGGGCAGGGGGGGCTCCAGCGGGGAGCGTGGTGTGGGGAGGGGTCAGGCGTCTGGTGGGGAGCCGAGGACTTGCGTGACCAGGCATTTCTGCGAAGCAACAGTGACATGAATGCCACCACGGCGACCGTGACATCAGCCCTGTGACACCGGGGGGGGGGGCAGGGCATGTCCACGGGTGGGGGATACTTTTTAGAACTTGGGGTTACAGGCATAACACAAGCAAGGTCAGAGAGACGCTAGCACGGCGTGCCTCGGCCATGCAGGACAGTGCACGTAGGGTTTGGGGCTGCTCGAAGTCTCGGACATCCCCTGGGGGTCCGGGCCACCAACCGCGGATAAGACAATGACCAGAGGAGAAAAGACTGGCAAGGTTGAGCAGACCAAGAGCAAGAGCTTTATCTGAACCCCTCCCCCCACAAAAGTACAAATGCCACTTACCGACCTGGAGTCATAGTAAGCACCGGCACCTACCATAAACGTGTGTGAGGAAAGGGCACACCTAGAGTAAACACGTGCCTGACGTCCAGACACGAGCCGGCTAGGAAGGGCGCCACCAACCATCGCCGTGGCTTAATAGGAGAGCGACGTCGTGGTCACGGACATGGGGGTGACGGGAGCGTCTAGAAGCGGAGATGGTGCGCACTATTTGCACGGGGAAGTGGATGCAGAAGTCCTGGTCTCGTTCGACATGGGAGATGACGCAGCCGCCGAGACCGAGGCGCTGCGCCGCGTCGTGGCCCGGTGGGTGGATCCACAGCTGTGGCCAGCGGTGGACGGTCCTGAAGCGTGGCACGTGGCACGTGGCATGCCGCCCTTCACAGACGAGGGGTCCGCACCCCGCCGGCGGCGGGCCACGACCCACCGTGCAACAGGACGTCGACAGGCGAGCAGCGAGGGGCGGGGGGCGGGTTCCTCCGTTGCACTGGGTCGGGGGAGGGGGGAGGTCGGTGGGGAGCGAGTGGGTCCGGGTGCGTGGCTCTCACGGATCTGGCTACCGTCCAGGTCTCGGGCTCTGTGCTGAGGGGCGGGCGTGCTTGGGAGGCTCCCTGTTAGAAGAAAGCTACAGCGCCCTCAGAGGGTAGGAAAGGAGGCGGAGGAGGTCATTCAGTTCAGTGGCCAGAATGAGATGGACGACAGAAAGAATTCCAGGCTTAGAGGCGTGGCGATGATGCCAACGCACGAGCTCATCTTCCCTCCGGGTCATCACAGTGAAACACCCCCACCCAGCCCACCCTGGGGTGGCTGAGCCCCGTGCCCTGCCCCCGGCTTGCCTGGGTGCCCCCCTTCTCCTGACGGGGGACTGCGGGAGTCCGCAAGGTGCCCACGCTAAAGCTCACCGCACCGCAGGGCCGCAGACAGGCCGCGTGGGCCTGGCTCATTCCCACGGGGAGCTGCTCTCCTGGGGCTCCTTTGGGACGGTGTGGGGTCCCGCGGTCAGGGGAGGCGGTGGGCCTGGGGCGGGGCGGCCGGGCCCTGGAGGCCGGGCGGAGGGGAGGACCGTCCACTCCGGGCCAGGGCCCCACTCCTGACTCCGCCTTCTCGCCACCCGCCCAGAGCCCTTTCTTGGCTCTCGCTCAGGCACGTTCTGCACCCCCCTCCCGAGGGCCTGGCAAGGAGGGAGGCTGGCCGTTTGCCTCCAGGGAGGGGCCCTCGAACTCAGAGACAGCATGGTCTGTGGACAGAGCCGTTCCCTGGAGCGGGCTGGGGGCGCCGGGACGGGCCCAGCAAGCACCGGGGATCTGGAGAGAAACGAGCTCCGCTCCATTCCCAGAGTCGTCAGGCGGGGCTGGGGCTGGCTGCCTGGGAATCACCTGCTGGCTGCTCCGTGTCTGTGGACACCCCGCTGGGAACCAGCCTGGCTAGGCCGTCTCCAGTCCCGGCTGGCCGGCCTCCACGTGCCGAAGCCTCCTGCGGGGGCCGCTCCCACGCGGCCCTCGGGGAGGCCCGTCTTGTCTTTCTTGTCTTGCTGAGACGCCACATGGTGTTGGGGAGACACGGCGTGAGACACCGGACAGGCCGCCTCTAGGTCTCCCCGGGAGCCTCCTTCCAGCCACCGCGGCCCTTCTAAAGTCAACAACAAGAACAGAGACCACCACGCTTCTTCTTCGTCAGGAAAATGAGTCTGCTACTAGGGCAGGGGTGACGTCGTCCACACAGAAACGTACTCTTTACCTGGCTGACGTGACCGCAGCCCCTCCGGACATCCCCGGGATAATAGCTATTTGAAATGTTCAAAAAGCGAGCCTGCTAAAAATATCCACAAATAGATATCTGCCTGGCTTCTGGGAAAAATAATTGAAACACTTGTAGGTAGACGACACTGTATAAAAATACATGGTGATGATCACTTCCCCCTCCCGGCCTGGTCACGGGCACTGGTTCCTCTCTTGTGTTTTCCTTTTCTCCTCACTAAGACAAGCAATGCTGCCACCGACACATTTTGCTGGAGGGGAGGAGGGTGTCTTGAGAGTCTGGGGGTGACCCCACCATGGCCAACGGCTCTGGGCACAGCTCCCCCTCCCCCCCTTTTAGAACAACTATCCCCACCTCCCAGTCCCACCGCCGTAGTTTTGATGGTGGGAGAATGCTTAGCACAGGTGGGAGCGCAGAACACTTAACACCATTCATTGCTCGCCCCCCCCACTTCCTTGCCACAGAGCACCCCGCTCCCCGCTCCCCTGCACCCCAGCCTGCAGGTGTGAGCCACTCTCCTGGCTCCGCTCGCTCGGGCGAGAGGCGCTTGGTGAAGCAGCTGGTGTGCGGACGGAGGAGAACCCGGGAGGACCTGACATCCAGCTGCCGGTGCCCAGGAACGGGGGCCCCTCAGGCCCAAGCCGCTATGCAACATTCCAGCTCGCCAGTGACAGCAAACCCCACTCCTTCCTCGACGGAAGCTGGGGCCGCCCGACGGGAGCCCGACGGCAGACGGGAACGTGTTCACTCCCCCCCACCAAGCCAGCCAGCCTGTCGGCTTAGCGGTGCAGCCCGGCTCAGAGCACCTGCTTCCCCTGGCCTGGTTGCTGAGCCCCCGAGACCCTCGCCGAGGGCCACGGCCGGGCCACACTTGCTTGCTCAAGAAAAGGCGAGGATTCACAATGCCAACGGCGTGCGTGCGTGCGTGCGTGCATTTCTTTTTGAGACAGGTCTCACTTGGTAGCCCAGGCTGTCCATGAACTTGTGTTCCGTCTTCTCCGCCTCCCATGTGTCAGGATTACAGGCATGTACCACCACACACGCCTTGAAATACAGTGGCTCCTAAATTCATGCTGCTTTTATATCATCATGAAATTGAAAAATCATTAGTCAAACTGTCATAAATCTGGGACTTTGCCTTGGCGATTAAAATTATTTAGAGTCTTGCCCAGTCTAGTGGACACAATGTGTCTTGCTTTGTTTTACACTGTAATTATTTGTCTAGCGAGGTTTGACATACTTTATATATTCAACTCTGTGGACTTCTTTCTCCCTAGAGGGGATTCTTTCGTTATATTGTTATATTTGCAAAAGCTCTTCAAATATTAAGACCATTAACCACTTGCCTACCAATTTATTTGCCTTTTAACTTAGTTAATGGCCTTGATTTCTGTACTTAGCATCCACTGTCACACAGTTAAGTTACTGATATATTGCTTTATAGATTTGCTAGGAGAGACAAGGACAGAGAAGCTCTCCTCACCCGAGGATTAGAGAAATAGATTGCTTTACAGATTATAAAGGTAAATATTGCCCTACAGATTAAGTTTTTAAAAATATGTCAAATCTTCTATTCACCTGGGTTCTATTTTGGTGTCAGCGTAAAAGATAGATCTGTCTTGATGTTTTCCCAAGTGGCTAATTACACTAATTACACAGAGGGAAGTGTGCCCTCCCCTTTCCCTTGGATGTGAAACCCCACTTCTAACAAGGCCTCCCTCACCTCTGCCTCGGTCTCCATTTCGGTCTCTGACTGTCTCTGTCTCCGCCTGTCTTCTATATCAGTTCTACCTTCTTGTCATTACGAGAGTTTTGCAGTAGGCCTTCCTGCCTGGAGAGAATGAATGACTGAAATCGTGATTTCTCAGTCCCTGGCTCTGCTCTCCTCCTCAGGGGCTGTGGAGACACAGATGCAGCGCACCTGCCTCTCCTCGTGGTCTTGGGGTTCCGGGAGGAGGATCCCGTGTGTGCCCTGACTTTCCTCCCCTCCTGTCAGCGCTGGCAGCTGGTCACAGGAGAGGGAATAGCTTGAGCTAAAGGCAGCAGTGCGGTGGGTTGTGCAAGAGGGATTCCATGGAGTAGAGAGGCCTCAGGGGCCAGGGAGGCAGGCCCCCTTCCCTGGTGGGGGGGCTGCCTCTCCACATCTGGAGGGGGTGGGAGGAGCCAGCATCCCGAGGTCCTCTTCCCTGGGGGGGGGCTGTCTCTCCACATCTGGCGGGGGGGGGGAGCCAGCATCCTGAGGCCCCCTTCCCTGGGGGGGGGTGTCTCTCCACATCTGGAGGGGGCTGCCTCTCCACATCTGGAGGGGGTGGGAGGAGCCGGCATCCTGAGGTCCTCTTCCCTGGGGGGGGGTTGTCTCTCCACATCTGGAGGGGGCTGTCTCTCCACATCTGGAGGGGTGGGAGGAGCTGGCATCCTGGGGTCCCCTTCCCTAGGGGCTGCCTCTCCACATGGGGGATGGGGCCAGCATCTTCCTTACGCCAGTGCAAGGACCTCAAACACCACTGGGACCACGCGTCCTGTTGATGGCAGCAGTGGGAAGGTGGACCACATCCCCAGGCACAGGGGACCCGGTTCTACTTAATCTCTTCTCCTGCGGCCTTGGGGACATCTTGTGGGGTGAGCATTTCTGTGCCCCTGTGTGCTCTGCCTCCCCTTGGGGAATCAGCAGCCCAGCCTCCTCTTCCCCCTGGAAGCGCCCGGCTTCTTCCTCTTCCCCCTGGAAGGGGCCTGGCTCTTCTCCCATGGAGCCTGCAGGGAGGGAACCATGCTCTGCACTTACATTTTGCTTGAGAGAACAAGGCAGATCTTGGGGGCTCCCTTCTGGGTCCCCCTGTGTGTTCCGTGGACTCCCGTGAGCGCCCGGGCACACTCAGGCTGTGGGCCGGGAGGCGCACACAGTGGGCCACCTCGTTTCTGGAGAAGGGGCACCAGCATCCTGATTGGCTCTCCACGGCTAGCAACCTGCACCTAAGCACCCTGGAAGAGCCGGCTCCCCCGCCTCCCCCCCCCCCCGCCCCGCCCTGCCCCGCTTCCCATCTTCATAGAGTCAGTCTTCCGCGGAGTGCTTTAATACTGTTAGAAGCAAATCAAAATTAATGAGATTACCTCCTTTGAAATGTTATATATAATTAACCTCAAATTAAAGACAATATGCATTTGAATTTGCCAATCAGTAACACCTTGTGACTGCCGAAACACACAGACGTAAACAGGAGAAATGGACGGGCATCGGCGTGGGTGCTTGATGGAGCCAGCCTGGGATCGGGCCCGTGGCTGGGGTGGTCAGTGTCGGGACCGGCCGCCCTGCCGGTGCCACTCTCGGGGAGCCCCGTGGGGGCCGTGAGTTCCCGGGGCTCCGGCTCTGACAGGGCCTCTGGCCGCAGCGTCCTGGCCGTAGGGCCCCTGGCGGCCGCGGCTCGCTGGATGCCCCTCGGCTCACGGCACGGGGGGCCTGGAAAGTTCTTTCAAACCCGCTTACCCAGCTCTCATTTTCTGTCGGTCGGCTCTCTGCCTGGGAAGGCCCGGGAGATGGACGCCCGGTCGGCCCGGCACCTGGGCCGGGGTGGCGGGGGCCATGGCGCGGTTTCAGCAGCCGCCGTGTGTCGTCCAAGCCCCCAGCGGGACGGGCTGGCTTCGCACGGTGGACCTCCCCGGGGGGAGGGGGCGGCTGCCGAGGTCTGCGCTGCCGCCGGCTTTGTGCATGGCTGGTTTACCGTGATCGCTCAGCGGGGGGCGGGGGGCCCGGACAGCGAGGATGCCGTCCCCAGATCACAATTCAGGCGAAGCCACTCTCGCGACTGTATCTCAATAGAAAACAAAATGGGTGTCGTAATCGCACGCATGGGAGAAAGTATAAACAGGAGAATCGCACGGTAGGCTCTCCCAGGCGAAATGTGAGGCTCTATCTCAAGATACTTCAATAACCCTCGCTCACGTGACTGAGGCCTTGACTCTAATGCGAGAGCACCTCCCTAGCGAGTGCACATCGAAACCCAAGTATACAGCCGGATGCCAGTGGGCCTAGCTGTACTACACACGTGGTTTAACAGGCACCAGTCTAGATCCTGTGACATCTCAGAGTATTCACTTTCTGTCCATTGCCTGTTTGTCCATGCATCTTGTCACGGTGGCCTGTCGTCTGGAGGAATCCCAACTCCTTAGAGAAACGCAGCCAATGCGAAACTGTCCTGATGTCGCAGGAACCACAGGCCAGCTAATGGCCAAATCCCCCAAGCCAGGTGAGGCAGAGCCACTCAAGTCCCACAGACATGGCCCGGGCCCCTCTCCTCTCGGGCTGCGTTCTGAGATGACCAGGACGACGGCGGCCCGTGTGGAGTGAGTAGTCAGCCCATCGGGATCCTCGTCTTTGAGATTCCTGGGTGGGGTGCTTCTGTGTCGCATGCGCTTTTCGGATAGTTTATCTGATAATCCATTCTGCCTTCTACACGAGGCAGGGCTGACAGACAGGCCTGGCTCTCAAGTGCCGGCAGATGTGAACTCGGGGGACGGAGGCAGAGCACTGCCGCTGAGTTCTTACCTGTGGACACCACCTTACCGTGACTAGCCCCGGGCAAAGGAGTCTGCCATCGCCGCCATGACTTGTGACACCAGTGGTGGAGTGAGTTCCTGTCTTCTCAGGGCACAAAACCTTAACCTCAGCGTGACCCTGTGCACTGGCCTGCAGGTAGGTCATTGGTGCGAGCCTGCACATGCACACCCAATTCCATCCGTCGGAAAAGGACCTCCCTTCCACATCCACCTCCCCAAGGCCGGCCCAGCCCAGAGCTGCTTCCTGCAGACAGCCGTCCATCCCCAAGAACTGTGCTGCCGTTATCCTGTGTCATGAGTGTTTTGACAGGATAATTTAAAAGATAACTTCCTGAATACTTACTCATTTGCCAGACAGACAATTGGAAACTTTGCTCTCCGCGACTGAGCAGGGGTTTGGATGTGTAGCAGACATGACATCTCCCAGGTTTGTTCAACTGGGAATCAGCAACTGCGAGCAAAGACAAAGAGCAGAGCTGACTTCAGGCACAACGTGAAAAAGAGAAGTTTGTCTTCTAATAGCTGCCCTTCCCCACTCTGGAGCCTCTTGCCTCGGCGGGGAATCTTCTCAGAAGAGTGAACATCTAGAAGCCCCTCTCCCTCATTCTTTAGTCCAGCTCCTGGGACATGGTCATTCCCAGGAGACCAGAGACCCACCAGCTACGTGAGGAACAGACTGATCCCAAAGTCACCCCTGGTTATCACTACTCCTGACATGTCACATGACACAGACATTGGATAGCAGGGTGGATTGATAGAAGCACGGATGGGTGGGCGGAGGGATGAATGGAAGGATGGATTCATGAATGTGTGGGTGGGTTGATGGATAAACATATTGACAGACAGATGGGGGAATGGATGGATAAGCAGAATAGATGGATTGAAAGACAGATGGATGGGTGGGTGGGTGGGGGGGTGGGTGGATGGATGGATGGGTGGATAGGTGGATGGATGGACAGCAGAGTGGATTAATGGATTCATGGATGGAAATTATGGCAGATGGATGAACGAAAGAATGGAAGGATGGATGCATAAGTGCATGGGTGGTTCGTGAATGAATGTATGGACAGACAGATGGGTAAGTAGATGGATGAACAGAGAGATAGACGGATGGATAGATGGAGGGGATGGGTGGTTTGGGTTGGACGGATTGATAGCCCATGTAGAGTGTGTGTCTACAATTCCTGGATACCTAGAAGAAAGACCAAAACATTAGCTATCCCGGCCTTCCCTGGGAAAGGGAGGCGACATCTACGCCTGCGGTGATGGATTTCCCGGGAAGGTGCGATATGGATTATCCTGCAAATTAATGAAACACATGTGGAAAAATTAACGATAGGAAAAATGGCTTACGAAAGCAGCAAATAGCTTCTATTGACCATATGCTATGTAGTTCTCTGCCTCCTAAATCATAATAAACTATTGCCTGAGATATTATATGCCTTTAGGAGGGACCAATTTTGTCTGCCTGTCACCCAGACTCACATCTGCCCTAACTGCCCTCCAACCTCGGTACAGCATACCTGGGGGGGGGGGGCGCTGGGACCCCCCTGCCCCCGCTCCTAAAGACAGCGGGCTCTGGGCAGTCTCAAGGGCCATGTTGAACACCGGAGAAGTACCACATTGAGTAAGTTAAATGGGGAAAGATAAGCAAATTACATCTTTTAAACTCTATTCCATACAATATTTAAGTGAATTCTGAGGTGAACCTAAAGCTCACTCAGAGACAAAGCTGTGTCTGGAGCTGAAATCCAGGCCTGGGAATCACAACTGGAACAGATACTGACTCTCCAGCAGCGACTTGAGATGGAATGGGCATGTTCGTGCAGACAATCCTTGGCTGAGATGAGCCCGTGACGCAACAGTAGGGTGTGCTGTAACACGGAAGTTCCTGTTCTAAAGCAATGATTCAGACATACTCTGGATCTTTGGCCCTCTCCTCCTGTCCCCAACACACACATCACCCTTGTCTGCATGGCCAGCGCCAGGGGCCCCGAGATCCACTGAACACCCACACACCTTTCCCACTGCGTCCTCCCTGTCCCCTCTCAACCTGTTATCACAAACTGGATGGCGAAATCAGGGGAGGAGCCCTCGGAGAAGGCAGTTACAACGAACCCAGTGTCCTCACATTCTGCCACGTACTGAGCCAGGTGACAGGTGCACCCCTGGCCAGGCCTGGGCCCTGTCTCTCCAGAGGACAGCCTGAAGCCCCAGGCTGCAGAGTCTGCCTGTCCAGGCCTCTCTCACCTTGGGGTGGTGGGGGGGCTCCCGCGAAGGACTAGAGTCTGGGACAGCTCAGAAACAGCTCAGGCTTGGGCAATCACCCAGACACACAGGGTGCTGAGCAGGTCCATGCGTGTGTAAGCATCTGTCACCTCCAGCGGCGTGCAATGAGATGTTCACCCCAAGCAGCACTTTCTTGCCTTTCCCACCAAGGAAAAGATGCACAGCCCTGCCCAAAGACAGAAGCCTGGGAGCAGGTGCACCGTTCACTCCCGGCAGATCCCCAGCTCCCCAGCCAGATCTGGGAGGACTGCAGACTCACTCTCCTTGGACAGATTCTCTCTGTCTCTCTGTCTCTCTCTCAAATACACACACACACACACACACACACACACACACACACACCCCAAGATAATGCTTCATTATACCTGAAGCATATAACAATAATTCCTTAAGAGAACTAAATAGCCAATGTTCGAATTTTCCCTCATTATATATACATCCTAACAACCCAGAATGGAAAGTAAATCTTAACTCTTTCAGAAATTGTGCTGTTGATAATAACATTGCTTATTTGAAATGGTTGTGATACATAGCATAAAGCACACAAATAATTACATTGATATTGTTAGAAATAAAATCTTTGGCACAGAAAAAAAGAGTAATGACATTATCTAATGAAAGCTAAAATTTATAAACCTAAATGTGAATTGGAGACATCAGTATAAGCACATGATCCATTTCTCTTAGACACTCTGCCTGGCTTGTTTGCTGAAACCCTAGAGCCAAGGACGTTCCCAGCATCCGCACAGTGATCCTGGAAAACCGTTTCCTGTGAAAGGAGCAGGAGGGGAAGCGAGCCTGGTGCCTTCTATGGAAGCAAGGTCAAAGAACAGAGGAGAAATGTCCATAGGATATCAGGATCAGCTTACATGCTCTTGTCAACCACACCTGGAAAGATCTGACTATAAACTTCAAAAAGTAAAGCATTGCCATGCAGTGGGGGGAAAAGCAGACATTCAGTACATACTACAGTGAATAATTGAGTGGGTGGGGGATGGCTCTGTGGATGAAGGAGGTGTGGATGATAGATGTGTGGATGGATGGATGGATGGATGGAAGGATGTGTGGGTGGATGGGTGGATGGATGGATGGAAGGATGTGTGGTTGATGGAAGGATGTGTGGGTATATGTTGGATGGAAGGATGTATGGATGGATGTGTGGGTGGAAGATCGATGAATGGATGGAAGGATGGAAGGATGTGTGGGTGGATGGGTGGGTGGAAGATCGATGAATGGATGGAAGGATGGAAGGATGTGTGGGTGGGTGGATGGACGGCTGGTTAGATGATGGTTGAATGAAGGGTGGATGGACATGGGGATGAGCGGGGAGCATTTCATACAACCCTAACTCAGAAGTGCAATGTCCTGAAAGGCAGGTTAGAAGGGAAGCCCAATCTCCCACATCTTCCACTGATTTTCCAGCACCCAGGTTGGAACTGCAACATGACATTGGGTTTAATCTGAATGATTTCAGCATAAAAAGTGGCGATATTGTTGTGTCACTGCGAACTTGCTGACTTCAATACTTGTATTTATGAGTTGGAATGCTGTTTTTAGAAGATACGTGCTGAAGTATTTGAAGGCCAGGAGACATCAAAGTACAACTTATTCTCAAACGCTCAGAAAAAAAAAGCACACCGATGTCCAAAGAACATGGTAAATACCGCACAGAAAAGAAATCATCTAAATTCATAACACAAGAAATCTTCAAAATACAAGAAACAGATGAAAGTGGAAGCGGAACAAAAGGCAGGGGAAACATCTAGATTAAAAGAAACCGGGAGACATCGCAACAAGTGCGACGCGTGAGCCTGGTTCGCTTTACAAGTCAGAGGAGCAAGACAACAGTAACGATGACACGGCCGCAGGAACGGGGTGATTGTATCCCCGGGAGCAGCGACGCGTGGTCTCCGCTATAAGGGAAGTCCGGTCCCCTCTTGAGACGGATGCTGGCACAGGTGCGCAGGGAATGCCCTGGTGCCCGCGTCTGGTCCCCGGAGCCTCTTGGGGTGACAGGCAGGCAAGAGGAGCTGTGTCACTGGTGACCACTGTGGGGGAGGGGAGGGAGTCACCACCCCCCGCCCGCCTGTGTGTATCCGGAGAGCTCGAGAATGTAAAGACCAACTTGGGTAGGTGTGGAGAGATGCCTAAGACACAGCGTTACACGGACGATGCAGAATAGTGCGTGCAAATTGACTTACTGTCGGTGGACAGATCAGAGGGTGGTAGATGATAGACAGACACATAGATGGGTAGACAGAGAGATGGAGAAAGGGAGGTGGATAAATAAATGGATATAATAGATGATAGACAGATACTAGCTCAATAGTTACATATATACATGGATCACAGATTGACTGATAAATGATAGGCTGATAACATGTATTAGACTGATAGGTAAATAGGATAAATGATATACCAATAGTTGGAAACATGTAGATTACAGATTAATTGATGACAGACACATGAGAGGCAGCTATAAATGCATTAGACAGATAGATAAGGAGATGATAGCTCAAAAGTTACATATATCCATAGATTACAGATGGACGGATGGATGGGTAGGGGACAGGTGATCGGCAGATATAGATGATTGACAGGTGGATCGACCGTGGACTCTTGAATTTTTGAGTTTCGCAGAGGGAGATAACTCATACACAGAGAGAAGTTTGCGTTGGGGGCGTGGGAACTTGCTAGAAAGATTATTTGACCTTTGTTATCAGCGCTAATCATTGGTTAGCGGTTGTTACTTGTAAAGACCAGGGAAGGGCAAAGGTGATTTCTTTTTTCCACACCCTTCCGCACTATTGGTAATTTTTCCAGGCAGGTGGTAATTTTATAATTTAAAGCCAATTTACATTTCAAAAATAATGATAATATTTTAAATGGAGAAAGCACAACTATCTACAATAGGAGACTGATTAAAGAAACGAGGTGAGGGCAGGCAGCTGAGCTCTCTGAAGAGCAGGCCCCGGGCCGGGTGCCGTGCTCACAGCTACAGTCCTAGCCAGCGAGGAAGCTGACAGCCGAGGGTCACAGTTCCAAGCCAGCCTGGGTGGGAAAGTCCCAGGAGACTCTTACCTCCAACAAACGACTCCGAGAAATCCGGAGTGGCGCCGTGGCTCAAGTGGTAGAGGGCTAGCTCTGAGCAAAAGAAGCACAGGGACTGCGCTCAGGCCCAGAGTTCAAGGCCCAAGATTGGCAAAGGGGACCAAAAAAGACGACAGTGGCTCTGGTTTAGTTGTGACTGGGAGGTGAGGACAAGGAGGTGGTCCTGGAGTTACGTGCGTCTAGCGTACCCGGTTTTGCACATATCCTGACCTGCGTCCAGTCCCTAAAATGACTGCCTCCTGTTGGAAAAACGTAGAAGTAGCGCCTACATCTAAGTTTCTCCATTTCGTTGGCCGTACTGGGGGTTTGAACCAGGGGCTTGTACTTGCTACACGGGTACTCTACCAGCTGAGCCACGTCACCAGCCCGGTGCATGCTGGTGATTTCTGGGGACATTGCAAGGACGGCAGGAGGGCACTGTTGTTCCCAGCCGTCTGTGAAGATGGGGGTCTTGTCATTTGTCCCCCAGCTCAGCCCGGAGCCCAGTCCCCTGACCTCTGACTCTTGGATAGCTAGGTCACAGGTGGGAGCCGCCACGTCAAAATCGTCCTGAATTGAATGCCTACGAGTTCATTCTGCAGCTGTAAACGTGAAGCTTGACATCTTCTGCCCGGCGGTCTCCTTCACGCCCCAGAGCGAGAATCGCCTGCAAATCCCAGGCCCGCCTCCCTCCCCCTCCCCGGTGCCTAGCGGGGCTGGACTCAGCAAATGTTTTCTACTTCGAGTTGCTCCGGTTTGTCGGCACTGGCCGGGGCCTCCGCTTCCTCGGCTGCTGAGTGTCTGCCCCAGAGCCACCGCTGCGCGCTGTCAATGACCGCCCGCGGGGACAGAGGCCGCCGACCGCGCGTGGCACGCAGGAAGCACGCAGGGAACCCACGTCCTCCCCGCAGGGGGCGGGAGCCCAGGCCCTGGGTCACCCGGGAGAGCTCAGCCGCGCTGCACAGGCCCCGATGCTGAGCCCCCGCCAGCCAAGCAGCCTGAGGGGCGGGTGCGACGGGAAGCCCGCAGGGCCGTCCCTGCCGGGGCTGCCACCCAGGTCACCCCAGGCCCCACGCCCTCCAAACACTGGCCGGCGATTTCCTCAGCGCGCTGGGAGCCGCAAGACTGAAGCCCAGGTGCCCGCAGGTCCCGCCTGTGCCTGAGGGCTACGGGGGTGGAGCCTTCCTCCTCCTCCTCTTCCTCCTCCTCCTGCTCCTCCTCCTCCTCTTCCTCCTCCTCCTGCTCCTCCTCCTCCTCCTCCTCCCCCTCCTCCTCCTCCTCCTGCTCCTCCTCCTCCTCCTGCTCCTGTTCCTCCTCCTGCTCCTGCTCCTCCTCCTGCTCCTGCTCCTCCTCCTCCTCCTGCTCCTGCTCCTCCTCCCTCTCCTCCTCCTGCTCCTCTCCTCCTCCTGCTCCTCCTCCTCCTGCTCCTCCTCCTACTCCTGCTCCTCCTCCTGCTCCTCCTCCTCCTCCTGCTCCTCCTCCTCCTCCTGCTCCTGCTCCTCCTCCTGCTCCTGCTCCTCCTCCCTCTCCTCCTCCTGCTCCTCCTCCTCCTCCTCCCCCTCCTCCTCCTCCGGCGGCCCCACACCCCCGGGACTCCACCCGTGGCGCTCGCTTCCCCCTCCCTCTTCACGTGGCGGGATCTCGCGTGGACTCCCCTGAGGACTTCAGGACCAGCGCTGGCCCGGGTGAGAGATCGGGGTGAGCGGGGGTGGACTGGGGAGGAGGAGGGGCCCGTGTGGCCTGCGCGTCGGGGTGGCCCGCATCACTCGGAGGTGCTGGGGGGCTCTCTCTCTCACACACACACACACACACACACACCACACACAAGATCATCCTGAGTCACACACACACACACACGTTCATCCTGAGTGAGTCTCTCTCACACACACAAGATCATCCTGAGTCACACACACATACACACACACACACACAAGATCATCCTGAGTCACACACACACACACACACACACACGTTCACCCTGAGTGAGCCGCTCCACCGCGTGGGCTTGGTAACCGGCCCGGCCGCATGGGTGGTAGCTCAGGTCCGCTCAGGTGGCTGTACTCGTACGACCAGTGTCACAGGAGAGGAGCAGCCCCCCGCCCGCGCCCTCCCAGGAGAGCCAGGTGTGGACCCCACCCCACCCGCGCTGCCAGGCTGATCTCACCCTTACCTGTGGCCCTGGGGCGTGCCCCCCACCCTGCAGGGCAGAGCTGCCCTGTCCGTCCCTCCTCCAGTGGGATTCCAGCTGCTTCCACGGGTCTCACCACTCGTGATCAACCGCGTGTGCGTAGTTGGGCATGCCGGTGCGCATGCATGAACTGTCCTGCGGGGCAGATTCACAGAGTGGGTGTGACCTGAATGGTAGATGACAGCTTGTTCCTCTCAGGAATGAGTTCAAGCTCACAGGGGACAGGAAGCCAGGCCGGAGATGCACAGATGCGTCTAAGTGTCAGGAAGATCGGGGCCTTCACGGGAACGGTAGCTTTCCAACAATCAGCAGGAGCGGTGAATGTCAGTAACAACTGCTATTGCATTGATCTCCATACTTACTGTTTACTTCCCCAGCCCGGTACTGTTCTAAGCCGTTTTACGACTTGAGTAACTTAACCGCCGCCCTGTCTTCGGGGAGGTGTTAGGATTGGTCTTCATTTTGCAGACCCGGAAGCCGAACCGGCCCGCGTCAAGCTGGGTGTGCAGAGCAGAGCTGGGCCTCTCCGCCCGCATGCTTGCTAGCTCCCTGGGCGGTGTAGGCCGACCACGCCCCCCTCCCACCGTGAAGATGGGGGTTCGGAGTCAGAAAGGGGAAAGCCAAGACAGGCTGGCGGAGTGTGAGGCCTGGCTTTGCAGCAGGCCCAGGGAGCTGGAGGGGTAGGGATGGCGGAGGCTTTTGCTGTGGGGCGGGGGGGGGGGGGAGCAGGCGGGATGGCTGGCAGGGAAGTGGTGGGGCGGGAGGCGGAGGGAGGAGGGCCTCTGGACACGTGGAGTTTGCAGTGTTATCAGGACACGCCCACAAGGGGGCAGCTCACCTCGGGGTGTGCGTGTGCTGTGAGCCTGGAGATGGACTGAATGGCCACAGGGACCGGGTGTGTAAGAAGCGGGGGTGGGAGGGGGTGGGGGGGGCGGGAGGGGGTGGGGGGGTAGGGAGGGCACTGTGGGAGCAGGACCGGACGGCCGGAGGTGCGTCCTCTGGAGGAGAGTTTCAGTTACGCCATGGCCTCCCTCGTCCATCCCACTCATGGACTCCCAAGGGGAAGAGCACCGGCGGGCTTCAGCTTCCTTGGACCTTGGTGGCCATGTTTCCGTCCTCATCTCCCGCTTTTGTGAATCGGGGTCCCTGGCTGCAGGCTCATCGCTCTTATTAATTTTACGAAGCAGTAGCTTTTTGCTTCGCTGGATCTCTGCAGAGCCCTCTCCGTCTCTCTGTTTCCATTCATTTCTGCCCTGACTTTTTTTTTTTTCCCACAATTTCTCATCCTCTAGTAGCGCTGGGTTTGCTTTGTTCCTGCTTTTCTGGAACGTTCGGTTGCATCATAAGGCGACTGATTTGAGCACTTTGTTTTAAATGTAGGCCCTCACGGCCCTGAGCTTTCTCCTCAGCACTGCGTTCGCGGTGTTCCAGAGGGTCGGGAAGGGTGGGCTTTCATGTCCATTGTCTTCAGGAACCTTTCGATTTCTCCCTTTATTTCTTCCGTGACCCACTTATATCATTTGGCAATGTGTTGTTCAGTCTCCAGGCATTTGGGTATTTTCTATAGTATCATTTGCTGTTGATTTCTAGCTGAATTCAGTTATGGTCAGACAGCATACAAGAGTTTATTACAATTTTCCTGAATTTACTCGGACTTACTGTATGTCCCAGGGTACGAGCTATTTGAGGAAGTCCCCTGGGCTGCTGAGAAGAATGTATAATGGGTTATGGTGTCATTTAACCTTGATGCTTCTTTGCTGATGCCTTGTTCGCCGACCTATCTATGGTTGAGAGCCGAAGATGTTGAAGACTCCCACGATTATTATGTTGGAAGGTCTTTTCCTGCCCCTTCACTCTGAATTTGTGTTGATCTTTGTCAGGAAGATGCGTTTCGTAGACAACACAAGGCTAGCTCTTGCTTTTTGATCTGGGCTGCTCTATGTGTTTCGATTGGAGAGTTGGGCCCATTGACTTTTAACATTGTGATTGAAAAGTGCGCTACGCTGCTTTCCCAGTCATTTTGTGGTTTTTGTGATGCTTGCTTCATTTCCTCTTCCTGTTTTAGTAATCTACTGCTTGACTCAGGTTTGCTCATTCCTGCCTTTCCTTATTTTTCTATTGTCTTTTTCTGAGCCTATGATTCCTCTTGTTATCTTTAGCAGTACTGGTTTCATGGTCATGAATTCTTTTAGCTTCTGTTTATCATGGAAGGGTTTGATCTCTTCTTGGCCCTTTCTACCCTCTTTGCTGGAAAGAGCTGTTACCGGGACAGTCCTTTGTTTCCACAAAGCTCCCGACACCCCTGTGATTAGAACTGGGTCTTTTCTGGAGGCCGGGCCTGGCGATGGGAGGAGTGTTGCAGTGTGCTGGGTTTGACTCCCGGGCAGAGTCTCCGCGCTGCTGTCCCAGGTGCTGACCCTGCCCAGGTGGCCTCGCGGCGGTCCGCATCTCCGGGCCCCATTCCCCCTGGTGGGCCGTACCGTCTCCTGGCCCGGCGCTCCTGCTCCTCATCCGGGGCCCGGGAAAGGCTCACGTAGCCGGCCCTCGGGAGGAGCCCAACACCAGTGCTCTGCACACGCGCCTATCCCCGGGTCGGTCCCCTGGGGCCGTCCCCCCTCCCCCCCCTGCCCCGGGCCCTCCCACAGGCTGGGAAGAGTGGCTTCTTCCTCCCCGCCGCCCTTGGCTCTCGCAGACGGAGCAGAACCGACTTTTCCACTGCGCTGAGCATCCATCCGCACGAGGAAGGTTCCGGTGGACGCCCGGCCAGCTTGGGCCGACACAAATTACATGTTCCAGATCATAGATATTTTTTAATGCAAATTCACACCAGCCATCAGTAGCATCTACGGGGCCGGTGCCCTCCGTCAGAAGCACGTCACGAAAAGAATGTGACGGAAGCCGCATCAGGAAATCACTCCTCCCCCCGCCAGGTGCCGCTCGCTTCGGGGTGACCGCGGCGTGGCGCACCGCGTGCCAGGAACCAGAGGCTCTGGAGCGGGGCGGGAAGCCGGGCCGGTGGAGAACATTCTGGAGAGCGTGGGCTCTGTGTATTTCAAGTGCTGGGTCCCCAGGGTCCGGCGCCTTGCTCGCGTGCCCCCCCCCACGCCCTCTCCCCCGTGTGGACGCCATTCTGAGCGGCCTGGGTGGCACAGGCCACGAATAACATTCTCATCCTGCTTTCCCTTTTTCTTTTCCTTTCTGCCACCCCCAAGGCTCCTGACACGGCGGCTGGCCCTCCCAGCGCCGGGATTGTGTGTGTGTGTGGGGGGGCTGTTGGGAGAGGGTGGCTCTGTGGGTCACGTTGGGGGGGCTGGACTCTGCCGCCGGGGGTTCAAGCGGCCCGGAGGACTGGGCTGGCGCTGCCCCGTGCTGGAGCCCGCGCTGCTGTCCGGACCTTCTTGTTCCTGGCTGTGTGTCTGACAGCAGACCTCCCCGCCACAGCAGCAAGGGGCCACCGCTCTGCCACCCAGAACTCGGTGGCCACCGCGCCACCAGGCCCAGTAAGCTGCACTCACCCCACTCTCGCGCTTGCTCCCCGCTCCGGGGCCGCACAGCCTCCGGGCTCCCGTGGCTGAGCCCTGGCGCTGGGCGTGGGGGGGGGACCGGCCCGTCTCCTCTTGGGTGGGTGCTTGCCCTCTGGCACTGCGCCATGGACAAGCTCGGAAGGTGGAGACGGTATCTGGGTGGCATTGTGTTAGTTATGGAAACTTCTGTGTGCAAATTGGGGGATCATGACTTTTTTTTTTTTGGATGAGAGAGAGAAACCTCCTCGGCCTTCGTTGAAAGTTGCGGGTAAGGCAAGAGCTCACCAGTAGTTCACAACTGGACGTGCCCGGAGCTGGGCTTCCCGGGTGCACGGGGGCGTCCTGGGCAGCACCTGCTCCTCCCCTTTCGCGTCTGCACGCACAGGGCCAGGCAGGCTGCATGTCATCAGCCTCTCTGCGCCTCTCCGCGCCTCTCCGGCCCCCGATGGGCCCCGGCGCGCGCGCCCAGCCTCCCTCCCGGTGGCGGAAGTGCGTTCAGGAACGCGGGGCCCCAAACCAGAATCGTCGGTGTCACGCTTCAGCTCTGCGGCCCGGGGCATCCGTGGCAAGGAAAGAGCCCTCTGGGCACCGCGCTCCCTGCGTCAGGAGGGAAGGGCGGCTCCGGGGAGGAGTGGACGGGCACAGGGGGTCGGGGAGGCTGAACCCACGCACCTGATTTCACCTCGCACCTGCTGGCAGGGCACTGGGCCTCCTCTCGGCTACCCAGTCTGCCGGGCTAGATTCACCTCCCCCGGTGCGGGGATGCTCAGCTTACTCCCTTATCAGTGCTCCCCTTTCCACCCTCTCCCCTGGACACCCGACCCGCGGGCAGCCAAGGTGGAGCGAGGGACACGGGCTAGCCTAAGGTGCACGCGGCCGAACGAGATCCCCTTTCCCTCCCAGGCGCAGATGGATCTCGGAGACACTTCGGAGAGCAATCCGGTTTATTCAGGAGGGGCTTACAGTAATATAGTAGTGATGACGAGGATTGAGCATGAGCTGGCGATAGGCTGGCGAGCTTGTCCATCCAAGAGCAGCTCCAAGGACCTCCCTCATGGGCTAACGTCACTTCCCATAGTACCGCCCTGTGTGCTCGCTGGCGCAAGGTGGGGGATGGTCTCAAAGCTACCCCTTCTGGTTCCGACCCGGAAGGAGATAGGTGTGGCTCACTTCCACACTGCCCCAGGGCTGGGGGAAGGGCGGCGTCTCGGGAGCGCTCTCCTCGCCCTTCCCCCCTTAAGGCCAAGAGGAATCCCCAACACCAGTCGCCATCAGATGTGATGGGAAGTCCACCTTGCTTCCCTGCTTCCAGTTCACTTCCCTAATTGGTTTACGAGGAAATCACTGTTTATAGGGAGGACGATACGTTCCTCTCCTTGTCCCGGTGTGGCCAGCTCCAGCTCCTCACCAGATCCCCGAGCCGCCCGCAGCAGGCACGTCGTCCAGCTTCCCCTACCGGGGTGGGGAGCCCCGATCCCGGAAACGGTTAGATTACATTGTTAATGATCCGGTCATTTATCCCAGTTGCTTCTGAGGCTCTGACACCTTCAGTGCCTCAGGACCAGAGCAGAAAGCTCTTGGGACTCTGCCTGGAGGTGGAGCCTCACCCGAGGAAGGTTCTGGAAGGGATGGGGGTGGCTTGTAGGCTGGGGGTTTTTCTCAGTCTGCCCCCGCCACCGGGCTCTGGATGAAGGGACACACGGGACGCGCGTGCTCTGCGGGGAGATGGGGCCATGGGCCCGTGGCGGCTCTCGCCTCGTCAGCACCCGCCACGCACCGAGCCGCTGGGCACTCTGGCCGCGTCCACGGCGCTGACACGGGATGGGAGGCGGCTGCCGGGGTGAAGTGCCACGCGGGGGGGGGGCGCCATCCTGGGCCCCCTGAGGGCTCACACACGGAGAAACGGGGGAGGGGGTCCCCATCCTGGCATGAAGCCGGAGAACGGCACCCCCGTGATCACTGATCCCCCGACACGCAGCAGCACTTCCTAGCACGCCAGGGATGCATCTGGGGCGCGTTCCCTTCACGACGGAGCACCGCACGCAGCGCCTTTCCCGGACGTGAGCTTGGAAGTCCTCGCTCGCCGGTCTCCGCACACCCCGGGCCGCCCGGTCCTGACCCCGCCGTCGGGAGCCGTCCGCCCCTCCTCTCCTGTTCCGCCCGTGCGGACTCACTCCCGTGTCTCCTGCCAACGGGAAGCGTGTGGGATATTTTTATCTCCCGGCTCTCTTGCTCCGGCGTATCTTTATTTAATCCCCAGGATGTGTTGTGTTGTGTGTTCTCAGCTTGTGTTTTTACACTGAGCAGGGTTCCGCCAGCTTCCTGCGGGGAGAAGGCACTGTGGGCCGGCTTCCATTTTCTAGTCCTGAGTTTGGAAATGGAACTTTGGGCTGGAAGCTGCACTTGCCTGAGCTTCGCCGGTGCCCCTGGCGGCTGGAAAGGCAGCCCGAGTCCGGTCGAAAGAGAGGCGGCACCTGCTTCTCGCTCTTTGTTTTGGGTGGGTTTAAGCGATCACAGTTTTGGCTGGTAGAAGATGGAAAGTAGGTATTTCAAGTGTGTGTGTGTGTGTGCGCGCGTGTGTGTGGCATATGTGTGAACAGTCGTCCCTCTAGATCTGTGGGTTCCAACTGCAGATCCAAAATATTTAAAACTCACAGACACGTTGTCACTTTTCCTTCACCGACACAGGGCGGCCAGCCTTTGCATAGCATTTGCACTGTGTTGGTTACGCAAAGTGAACCGGGGGTTGTGGGAAGCTCGGGGAGGGCGGGGGCAGGGAGTGTGCACACAGCCCGTCACGGGACGTACACAGGAGGGCATGGGTGTGCTGGGGTGTGCCGTGGACCAGGACACGGAAGCAATGCCTGCCAGAGACAGAGGGACCGCAGGGGTACGAGAATAAGCACACGTGTGTATGTTGCACACCTGTGTGGGTCCCCGTGTGTGTGCACGCCGCACACACCCATGCAAGTGTAGGTGCACGCGTGCTGTGTCTGTGTGCACGCGTGTGGCAGGCACACGTGCGCTATCCATGGGTACACACGTATATGCCGTGCCGCACGTACATTGCACGTGCATGTGTGCGTGACACACACCTGCGGGTGGTGCCTTGTCGAGTGTGCTCTCTGTTCACCTAGGTGTATGTGTGTGCTGTCGTGGATGTGCAAGTGCATGCCCGGTGTGCATCTGTGGACACTAAGTGCACGTGCTACGGGCGTCCACGCGCACGTGTGCCGTGTGTCTGTGCGTGGTGGGCAGATGAGGCGGACGTGTGTGTTTCGTGCTATGCACGCGTGTGAAGGTGTGTGCACGTGTACGTGTACGCTCCAGCTTTGCCTGTGCTGACCCAAACCACAGTGGGATTCCCTTCCCTCCCTAAGGCCCGAGTCGTGTCCCAGGGCCCAGGGCACACACACACCACGTTTCTTCCCCCCTTCCTCCGTGGGGGAGCACCCCGGAGCAGCCCCTTCCTCGGCTGCCGCGAACGCTGCTCCAGGAAGTGTGGATGCACAGGTGTCTTTTTACGTGCTGGCTTCAGTTTCTTCCCGACATTCCCAGAAGTTGAATCTCCGGATTATGCGGTGGTTCTACTTTTGGGGTTTTGAGGAACTGCCTTACAGCTTCCCATCGGGTGGTGCGAAGTGGTGTCCCGTCGAGTGTACAGGGCTCCTTTGCCCTCATCCTCTCCAGAACCGTTACAGATGACAGACATCTATCGGGTGTGGACGGATCGCTCCTCCTGATTCATTGCTACCTACAGAGAACAGTACACCCATTAACGAGCCATTCCTCAGCTCTACACTCATTTTAGTATATCATGCTGTACACCACAGCTGTTTACAATGTGCTCAGTTAAAATGATAAAGAAAGAAAGAGAAGTACTGCACAGGGCTCAGTCTCCAGCCTTGTTCTTCTCCCCAGAAGTTGGTGGCGAGGAGAGTAAGGCAGGGAGGGGGAGAGGATTCCTCCCCCGAATCCTCGAATCACGTGGCTTTCCGGGGACCAGCTCCATCTTGAGTAAGGCCTAACCCACGCCTCCTCAGTGGCATAATCCCAGGTTTGGAAGAAAGAGCTTGTGTGGAAATAACCACAGGTAGTCCATGGATGCGGGAAATGGTGTTTACCGAGCTCTTCCAGGAATGAGAGGCAGAGAACGAGTATGGATTTTCAAGATACCACGGTTGGACATTTCTGGGATGTTCCCATGAGTCACGCGTCCAGTGTAAGAGGAGATTCCCTCCCCCACCCCCCGACTGGTTAGTTTTCTATACAGAAGAGAAGACATATACCTGAAGCTCTCCTTCCACCCCACTTCCAAGGACAGATATTTCAGCTCCTGAGCCGACACACAACCGGCGATTCTCTTCGGTCCTCCGGGATTCCACTGCCAAATGGGCCCATTAGTCAAGGGGTTCGAAGAATGGGTGATAAAGACGCTGGGTGCGGGCCCTGGGTGGTGGCCAGCCCTCGTTTGCCTTCTGTGGATGAAGGATGGCCCCCTGGGAAGGGCATGCGGAAAATAAGTCACACGGAGACCGTACGAACCATTTGCCCAGGCGATTTAAAAAATGTTCCTCAACCCCACCTCCCTCCCCACAAACCTCAGTCCATCTCTGATGATTGTTTTGCTCACTTGGCAAAATTGCTGCAAGCCGAGAGCTGGCAGGTGGCTTCCCGCCCTGCTCTTCTCCCTCCCTGAGTTTTTCTTCGTTCTCCTTCGGCGGAGCAGGACGGGAAGAAGGGGAGGTGCCGGGCAGGCGCGGCAGGAAGGGCCTACAGACTCCCGTGGGAAGTGTGTTTCCTGTGGACCCGAGCCTGACCGTCCTTCTTCACACCCCCCATGTTGTGTTGCTCTTTTCCTCTTGGACAGACGGTGAGCATGGCTTGGCTGGGCGCTGATTCCAATCCCCAGTCTCACAGAGAGGGAGAGGGGGGAGTGGCCGAGGTCAGGCCCTGGTGTGGCCCCGCCCGTCGCCGGGGGCCATCCTGGACCCGGTCCTTCCCTTGCGGGGAGACATTCCAGACCCTGTGCCTGTGGGCAAGGCAGACCCCGGAGACCTCGCAGGTCCTTCCAGCCTGAGAGGCCCTGATGCGCTACAGCTATACATAGAACTGTAACTCTGCCACCACACTCCCCACGGGGATCTAGAACGTTCCACGGTCTGGGGCGAGCAGGGAAACCCAGCCGCTCCATCCACTGTCCATCCCGCGCTGTGCATTCATGCGCTCAAATAAAAGCCAGGGTGCCGTGATCTCTTCCCGCCCCCACAGGGCTAGTGGCTCCAAGGCTCTCCCCAACATCTTACCCGCCCGGCGGCTTGCAGAAAGACCCCCTGCCCAGGGGCTGCACTAGCCTGGAGCTCAGCCAGGCATCTGAGTTGTGCCCAGGCCTGTCTCCTCAGAAACAGCATCAGGCTGGTCCTTCAGGACTCACGGAGACCGATTGGAACCGTGCCTAGAGGTCGCTCCTCCCAGGGCCCCTTTGTAAACGGAACGGATTAACAAAAGGAGACTCCCAAGGAACCCCGAGCTCCGCTCGCTGGCTGGCAGCAGCTGGCTGAGAATCAGGAAATGGGATTGTGCTCTGCTCGCATCTGGAAGGACAGATGAAAATCTAATTTACTTCAGCGCATCACATGGGTTCTGCAAGGTTCTTCTCAGCACCAGGGGAAGAAACAGAATAATAGCAGCTCAAATCTGCAAAGGGCTTTGCAGCTGACAACGTGCCTGCCCCCCTCTCCACCCCTGGGTCATGGTTCTTCCAGGAGCCCAGGGTTTTTTTGTCAGTGGGCTTACAGTGCAGGGGCGTGCTGTCCCGAGGAAGCGGTGGCCTGCTCAGGACCACGAAGACCTGCAGCCGCTGCCACGAGCCTCTCCTCTTTCCTGTCCCCGCAGTGGTCACGAGGCGCGGCTCACGCGGTGGAGTGCTCGCCTCGCAGACGCAGGGCCCCGAGTGCGAGCCCAAGGCTGCTGTAGTCACTGCCGGGTCCCCAGGGCTGTGGAGCCCGGAAAGCCACCCTGTGTGGGCTGAGGGGCCCTGCGGACACTCTGCAGCCTTGGCCATGCCATGCTCTCCGGTTCTCCTCCTCCCTCCCGAGAGGCGCCATGCCGGAGCCAGGAGGGGGAGCGCAGGGGCGCCGGCATTAGTTGGATGCACCGTTGGTATTTTATAACCACGTAAACAGACAAAGAGAAATGGACTTAAAAGAGATGGGGGTCTTTTAAAAAGACCACATTTTCTTTACCCGCACCCCAAACAGTGCCCACACTAACATCCTAGCCTCTAGGGGCTCAGAAGGTCAAGTCAGGTCGGATGAGCTTGGAGGAGGCTGCGCAGACGGCTGCACACCTGGCGTAACACAGGCACACACTCGGTGTAACACAGGCACACACCTGGCGTAACACAGGCACACACCTGGCGTAACACAGGCACACACTCGGTGTAACACAGGCACACACCTGGCGTAACACAGGCACACACTCGGTGAAATACACAGGCACACACTCGGTGTAACACAGGCCCACACTCGGTGTAACACAGGCACACACCTGGTGTAACACAGGCCCACACTCGGTGTAACACAGGCCCACACCTGGTGTAACACAGGCACACACCTGGCGTAACACAGGCACACACTCGGTGAAATACACAGGCACACACCTGGCGTAACACGGGCACACACCTGGTGTAACACAAGCCCAGATCAGGACACAGGCACACACCTGGTGTAACACAGGCCCACACTCGGTGTAACACAGGCCCACACCTGGTGTAACACAGGCCCACACTCGGTGTAACACAGGCCCACACCTGGTGTAACACAGGCCCACACTCGGTGTAACACAGGCCCACACCTGGTGTAACACAGGCACACACTCTGTGTAACACAGGCCCACACCTGGTGTAACACAGGCACACACCTGGTGTAACACAGGCACACACTCGGTGTAACACAGGCACACACTCTGTGTAACACAGGCACACACCTGGTGTAACACAGGCCCACACTCGGTGTAACACAGGCCCACACCTGGTGTAACACAGGCACACACTTGGTGTAACACAGGCTCACACTCGGTGTAACACAAGCACACACTTGGTGTAACACAGGCACACACCTGGTGTAACACAGGCACACACTCGGTGTAACACAGGCCCACACTCGGTGTAACACAGGCCCACACCTGGTGTAACACAAGCCCAGATCAGGACACAGGCACACACCTGGTGTAACACAGGCCCACACTCGGTGTAACACAGGCCCACACCTGGTGTAACACAGGCACACACTTGGTGTAACACAGGCCCACACCTGGTGTAACACAGGCACACACCTGGTGTAACACAGGCCCACACCTGGTGTAACACAGGCCCACACTCGGTGTAACACAGGCCCACACCTGGTGTAACACAAGCCCAGATCAGGACACAGGCACACACCTGGTGTAACACAGGCCCACACTCGGTGTAACACAGGCACACACTCTGTGTAACACAGGCACACACCTGGTGTAACACAGGCACACACCTGGTGTAACACAGGCCCACACTCTGTGTAACACAGGCACACACCTGGTGTAACACAGGCCCACACTCGGTGTAACACAGGCCCACACCTGGTGTAACACAGGCCCACACTCGGTGTAACACAGGCACACACCTGGTGTAACACAGGCCCACACTCGGTGTAACACAGGCCCACACCTGGTGTAACACAGGCCCACACTCGGTGTAACACAGGCCCACACCTGGTGTAACACAGGCACACACTCTGTGTAACACAGGCCCACACCTGGTGTAACACAGGCACACACCTGGTGTAACACAGGCACACACTCGGTGTAACACAGGCACACACTCTGTGTAACACAGGCACACACCTGGTGTAACACAGGCCCACACTCGGTGTAACACAGGCCCACACCTGGTGTAACACAGGCCCACACTCGGTGTAACACAGGCACACACCTGGTGTAACACAGGCACACACCTGGTGTAACACAGGCACACACTCGGTGTAACACAGGCCCACACCTGGTGTAACACAGGCACACACTTGGTGTAACACAGGCTCACACTCGGTGTAACACAAGCACACACTTGGTGTAACACAGGCACACACCTGGTGTAACACAGGCACACACTCGGTGTAACACAGGCCCACACTCGGTGTAACACAGGCCCACACCTGGTGTAACACAAGCCCAGATCAGGACACAGGCACACACCTGGTGTAACACAGGCCCACACTCGGTGTAACACAGGCCCACACCTGGTGTAACACAGGCACACACCTGGTGTAACACAGGCCCACACTCGGTGTAACACAGGCACACACCTGGCGTAACACAGGCCCACACCTGGTGTAACACAGGCACACACTCGGTGTAACACAGGCCCACACTCTGTGTAACACAGGCACACACCTGGCGTAACACAGGTACACACTCGGTGTAACACACAGGCATATACCTGGTGTAATACAGGCACACACTCGGTGTAACACAGGCACACACCTGGTGTAACACAGGCACACACCTGGCGTAACACAGGCACACACCTGGTGTAACACAGGCCCACACTCGGTGTAACACAGGCCCACACCTGGTGTAACACAGGCCCACACTCGGTGTAACACAGGCACACACCTGGTGTAACACAGGCACACACCTGGCGTAACACAGGCACACACTCGGTGTAACACAGGCCCACACCTGGTGTAACACAGGCCCACACTCGGTGTAACACAGGCCCACACCTGGTGTAACACAGGCACACACTCTGTGTAACACAGGCCCACACCTGGTGTAACACAGGCACACACCTGGTGTAACACAGGCACACACTCGGTGTAACACAGGCACACACTCTGTGTAACACAGGCACACACCTGGTGTAACACAGGCCCACACTCGGTGTAACACAGGCCCACACCTGGTGTAACACAGGCACACACTTGGTGTAACACAGGCTCACACTCGGTGTAACACAAGCACACACTTGGTGTAACACAGGCACACACCTGGTGTAACACAGGCACACACTCGGTGTAACACAGGCCCACACTCGGTGTAACACAGGCCCACACCTGGTGTAACACAAGCCCAGATCAGGACACAGGCACACACCTGGTGTAACACAGGCCCACACTCGGTGTAACACAGGCCCACACCTGGTGTAACACAGGCACACACTTGGTGTAACACAGGCCCACACCTGGTGTAACACAGGCACACACCTGGTGTAACACAGGCCCACACCTGGTGTAACACAGGCCCACACTCGGTGTAACACAGGCCCACACCTGGTGTAACACAAGCCCAGATCAGGACACAGGCACACACCTGGTGTAACACAGGCCCACACTCGGTGTAACACAGGCACACACCTGGTGTAACACAGGCACACACCTGGCGTAACACAGGCACACACTCGGTGTAACACAGGCCCACACCTGGTGTAACACAGGCACACACCTGGTGTAACACAGGCCCACACTCGGTGTAACACAGGCACACACCTGGCGTAACACAGGCCCACACCTGGTGTAACACAGGCACACACTCGGTGTAACACAGGCACACACCTGGTGTAACACAGGCACACACTCGGTGTAACACAGGCCCACACCTGGTGTAACACAGGCACACACTTGGTGTAACACAGGCTCACACTCGGTGTAACACAAGCACACACTTGGTGTAACACAGGCACACACCTGGTGTAACACAGGCACACACTCGGTGTAACACAGGCCCACACTCGGTGTAACACAGGCCCACACCTGGTGTAACACAAGCCCAGATCAGGACACAGGCACACACCTGGTGTAACACAGGCCCACACTCGGTGTAACACAGGCCCACACCTGGTGTAACACAGGCACACACCTGGTGTAACACAGGCCCACACTCGGTGTAACACAGGCACACACCTGGCGTAACACAGGCCCACACCTGGTGTAACACAGGCACACACTCGGTGTAACACAGGCCCACACTCTGTGTAACACAGGCACACACCTGGCGTAACACAGGTACACACTCGGTGTAACACACAGGCATATACCTGGTGTAATACAGGCACACACTCGGTGTAACACAGGCACACACCTGGTGTAACACAGGCACACACCTGGCGTAACACAGGCACACACCTGGTGTAACACAGGCCCACACTCGGTGTAACACAGGCCCACACCTGGTGTAACACAGGCCCACACTCGGTGTAACACAGGCACACACCTGGTGTAACACAGGCACACACCTGGCGTAACACAGGCACACACTCGGTGTAACACAGGCCCACACCTGGTGTAACACAGGCCCACACTCGGTGTAACACAGGCCCACACCTGGTGTAACACAGGCACACACTCTGTGTAACACAGGCCCACACCTGGTGTAACACAGGCACACACCTGGTGTAACACAGGCACACACTCGGTGTAACACAGGCACACACTCTGTGTAACACAGGCACACACCTGGTGTAACACAGGCCCACACTCGGTGTAACACAGGCCCACACCTGGTGTAACACAGGCACACACTTGGTGTAACACAGGCCCACACCTGGTGTAACACAGGCACACACCTGGTGTAACACAGGCCCACACCTGGTGTAACACAGGCCCACACTCGGTGTAACACAGGCCCACACCTGGTGTAACACAAGCCCAGATCAGGACACAGGCACACACCTGGTGTAACACAGGCCCACACTCGGTGTAACACAGGCACACACCTGGTGTAACACAGGCACACACCTGGCGTAACACAGGCACACACTCGGTGTAACACAGGCCCACACCTGGTGTAACACAGGCCCACACTCGGTGTAACACAGGCACACACTCTGTGTAACACAGGCACACACCTGGTGTAACACAGGCACACACCTGGTGTAACACAGGCCCACACTCTGTGTAACACAGGCACACACCTGGTGTAACACAGGCCCACACTCGGTGTAACACAGGCCCACACCTGGTGTAACACAGGCCCACACTCGGTGTAACACAGGCCCACACCTGGTGTAACACAGGCCCACACTCGGTGTAACACAGGCCCACACCTGGTGTAACACAGGCACACACTCTGTGTAACACAGGCCCACACCTGGTGTAACACAGGCACACACCTGGTGTAACACAGGCACACACTCGGTGTAACACAGGCACACACTCTGTGTAACACAGGCACACACCTGGTGTAACACAGGCCCACACTCGGTGTAACACAGGCCCACACCTGGTGTAACACAGGCCCACACTCGGTGTAACACAGGCACACACCTGGTGTAACACAGGCACACACCTGGTGTAACACAGGCACACACTCGGTGTAACACAGGCCCACACCTGGTGTAACACAGGCACACACTTGGTGTAACACAGGCTCACACTCGGTGTAACACAGGCCCACACCTGGTGTAACACAGGCACACACTTGGTGTAACACAGGCTCACACTCGGTGTAACACAAGCACACACTTGGTGTAACACAGGCACACACCTGGTGTAACACAGGCACACACTCGGTGTAACACAGGCCCACACTCGGTGTAACACAGGCCCACACCTGGTGTAACACAAGCCCAGATCAGGACACAGGCACACACCTGGTGTAACACAGGCCCACACTCGGTGTAACACAGGCCCACACCTGGTGTAACACAGGCACACACCTGGTGTAACACAGGCCCACACTCGGTGTAACACAGGCACACACCTGGCGTAACACAGGCCCACACCTGGTGTAACACAGGCACACACTCGGTGTAACACAGGCCCACACTCTGTGTAACACAGGCACACACCTGGCGTAACACAGGTACACACTCGGTGTAACACACAGGCATATACCTGGTGTAATACAGGCACACACTCGGTGTAACACAGGCACACACCTGGTGTAACACAGGCACACACCTGGCGTAACACAGGCACACACCTGGTGTAACACAGGCCCACACTCGGTGTAACACAGGCCCACACCTGGTGTAACACAGGCCCACACTCGGTGTAACACAGGCACACACCTGGTGTAACACAGGCACACACCTGGCGTAACACAGGCACACACTCGGTGTAACACAGGCCCACACCTGGTGTAACACAGGCCCATACTCGGTGTAACACAGGCCCACACTCTGTGTAACACAGGCACACACCTGGTGTAACACAGGCCCACACTCGGTGTAACACAGGCCCACACCTGGTGTAACACAGGCCCACACTCGGTGTAACACAGGCACACACCTGGTGTAACACAGGCACACACTCTGTGTAACACAGGCACACACCTGGCGTAACACAGGCTGCACACCTGGCGTAACACAGGCATATACTCGGTGTAACACAGGCACACACCTGGTGTAACACAGGCCCACACCTGGTGTAACACAGGCCCACACTCGGTGTAACACAGGCCCACACCTGGTGTAACACAAGCCCAGATCAGGACACAGGCACACACCTGGTGTAACACAGGCCCACACTCGGTGTAACACAGGCACACACCTGGTGTAACACAGGCACACACCTGGCGTAACACAGGCACACACTCGGTGTAACACAGGCCCACACCTGGTGTAACACAGGCCCACACTCGGTGTAACACAGGCACACACTCTGTGTAACACAGGCACACACCTGGTGTAACACAGGCACACACCTGGTGTAACACAGGCACACACTCTGTGTAACACAGGCACACACCTGGTGTAACACAGGCCCACACTCGGTGTAACACAGGCCCACACCTGGTGTAACACAGGCCCACACTCGGTGTAACACAGGCCCACACCTGGTGTAACACAGGCACACACTCTGTGTAACACAGGCCCACACCTGGTGTAACACAGGCACACACCTGGTGTAACACAGGCACACACTCGGTGTAACACAGGCACACACTCTGTGTAACACAGGCACACACCTGGTGTAACACAGGCCCACACTCGGTGTAACACAGGCCCACACCTGGTGTAACACAGGCCCACACTCGGTGTAACACAGGCACACACCTGGTGTAACACAGGCACACACCTGGTGTAACACAGGCACACACTCGGTGTAACACAGGCCCACACCTGGTGTAACACAGGCACACACTTGGTGTAACACAGGCTCACACTCGGTGTAACACAAGCACACACTTGGTGTAACACAGGCACACACCTGGTGTAACACAGGCACACACTCGGTGTAACACAGGCCCACACTCGGTGTAACACAGGCCCACACCTGGTGTAACACAAGCCCAGATCAGGACACAGGCACACACCTGGTGTAACACAGGCCCACACTCGGTGTAACACAGGCCCACACCTGGTGTAACACAGGCACACACCTGGTGTAACACAGGCCCACACTCGGTGTAACACAGGCACACACCTGGCGTAACACAGGCCCACACCTGGTGTAACACAGGCACACACTCGGTGTAACACAGGCCCACACTCTGTGTAACACAGGCACACACCTGGCGTAACACAGGTACACACTCGGTGTAACACACAGGCATATACCTGGTGTAATACAGGCACACACTCGGTGTAACACAGGCACACACCTGGTGTAACACAGGCACACACCTGGCGTAACACAGGCACACACCTGGTGTAACACAGGCCCACACTCGGTGTAACACAGGCCCACACCTGGTGTAACACAGGCCCACACTCGGTGTAACACAGGCACACACCTGGTGTAACACAGGCACACACCTGGCGTAACACAGGCACACACTCGGTGTAACACAGGCCCACACCTGGTGTAACACAGGCCCACACTCGGTGTAACACAGGCCCACACCTGGTGTAACACAGGCACACACTCTGTGTAACACAGGCCCACACCTGGTGTAACACAGGCACACACCTGGTGTAACACAGGCACACACTCGGTGTAACACAGGCACACACTCTGTGTAACACAGGCACACACCTGGTGTAACACAGGCCCACACTCGGTGTAACACAGGCCCACACCTGGTGTAACACAGGCACACACTTGGTGTAACACAGGCCCACACCTGGTGTAACACAGGCACACACCTGGTGTAACACAGGCCCACACCTGGTGTAACACAGGCCCACACTCGGTGTAACACAGGCCCACACCTGGTGTAACACAAGCCCAGATCAGGACACAGGCACACACCTGGTGTAACACAGGCCCACACTCGGTGTAACACAGGCACACACCTGGTGTAACACAGGCACACACCTGGCGTAACACAGGCACACACTCGGTGTAACACAGGCCCACACCTGGTGTAACACAGGCCCACACTCGGTGTAACACAGGCACACACTCTGTGTAACACAGGCACACACCTGGTGTAACACAGGCACACACCTGGTGTAACACAGGCCCACACTCTGTGTAACACAGGCACACACCTGGTGTAACACAGGCCCACACTCGGTGTAACACAGGCCCACACCTGGTGTAACACAGGCCCACACTCGGTGTAACACAGGCACACACCTGGTGTAACACAGGCCCACACTCGGTGTAACACAGGCCCACACCTGGTGTAACACAGGCCCACACTCGGTGTAACACAGGCCCACACCTGGTGTAACACAGGCACACACTCTGTGTAACACAGGCCCACACCTGGTGTAACACAGGCACACACCTGGTGTAACACAGGCACACACTCGGTGTAACACAGGCACACACTCTGTGTAACACAGGCACACACCTGGTGTAACACAGGCCCACACTCGGTGTAACACAGGCCCACACCTGGTGTAACACAGGCCCACACTCGGTGTAACACAGGCACACACCTGGTGTAACACAGGCACACACCTGGTGTAACACAGGCACACACTCGGTGTAACACAGGCCCACACCTGGTGTAACACAGGCACACACTTGGTGTAACACAGGCTCACACTCGGTGTAACACAGGCCCACACCTGGTGTAACACAGGCACACACTTGGTGTAACACAGGCTCACACTCGGTGTAACACAAGCACACACTTGGTGTAACACAGGCACACACCTGGTGTAACACAGGCACACACTCGGTGTAACACAGGCCCACACTCGGTGTAACACAGGCCCACACCTGGTGTAACACAAGCCCAGATCAGGACACAGGCACACACCTGGTGTAACACAGGCCCACACTCGGTGTAACACAGGCCCACACCTGGTGTAACACAGGCACACACCTGGTGTAACACAGGCCCACACTCGGTGTAACACAGGCACACACCTGGCGTAACACAGGCCCACACCTGGTGTAACACAGGCACACACTCGGTGTAACACAGGCCCACACTCGGTGTAACACAGGCCCACACCTGGTGTAACACAGGCCCACACTCGGTGTAACACAGGCACACACCTGGTGTAACACAGGCACACACTCTGTGTAACACAGGCACACACCTGGCGTAACACAGGCTGCACACCTGGCGTAACACAGGCATATACTCGGTGTAACACAGGCACACACCTGGTGTAACACAGGCCCACACTCGGTGTAACACAGGCACACACCTGGCGTAACACAGGCCCACACTCGGTGTAACACAAGCACACACTTGGTGTAACACAGGCACACACCTGGTGTAACACAGGCCCACACCTCGTGTAACACAGGTCCACACTCAGTGTAACACAGGCACACACTCAGTGTAACACAGGCCCACACCTGGTGTAACACAGGCACACACTTGGTGTAACACAGGCACACACCTGGTGTAACACAGGCCCACACCTGGCGTAACACAGGCACACACTCAGTGTAACACAGGCACACACTTGGTGTAACACAGGCACACACTCGGTGTAACACAGGCACACACCTGGCGTAACACAGGCCCACACTCGGTGTAACACAGGCACACACTTGGTTTAACACAGGCCCAGATCAGGACACAGGCACACACCTGGTGTAACACAGGCACACACTTGGTGTAACACAGGCCCACACCTGGTGTAACACAGGCACACACTTGGTGTAACACAGGCCCACACTCGGTGTAACACAGGCACACACCTGGTGTAACACAGGCTCAGATTGGGACACAGACACACACCTGGTGTAACACAGGCTCAGATCGGGACACAGGCACGCACCTGGTGTAACACAGGCTCAGATTGGGACATAGACACACACCTGGCGTAACACAGGCACACACCTGGTGTAACACAGGCTCAGATTGGGACACAGGCACACACCTGGCGTAACACAGGCACACACTCGGTGTAACACAGGCACACACCTGGTGTAACACAGGCTCAGATCGGGACACGGGCGCGCACGGGGGATAACCCTGCGTGGGCCCCGGGAGAAGATGGCCCTGACAAGCCCCGCAGCGGCCTCGGCAGGGGCCAGCCCCGTCGCGTCTCGAGGGTGGGCCTCCGCGGAAGCCCTGGCCCGGGAGACAGTGAGTCTCGGTGGCCTCGCCCCGTGTTGCGGAGCAGCTGGGACACTGCCGGGCTGGGCTGCGGTGAGCGTCAGAGGTGCTGACTGTGCGGGGCTGCGTAGGTGGCCCTCTCTTTGGGGACGGCGGGGAGCCGGCCTCCGGGGCAGGCTCGGTGGCTCCCCGCCTCCTCCCGGGGCTGCGGGCTGAGCTGGAGGCGGTCTGTGTGCGGCCCTCTCCGCGGTGGGCACGGCCTCCACGCTCCTCCTCCCCGCACCGAGCTCGGGCCTGTGCCGACAAGAGTCCTCCTGGCCCCAGACACACTGGCGACCTCCTCCCGGCCGGCCGCGCTGTGTGCGAGGCTCGAGCGGGGGCACTGAGCTTTCTCTGGGTGGAACCTGGGGCGCAGGCCGCCTCTCTCTCCCTTTCCGCTCTGACAGTGTCTCGCCCGCTGTGCGTGTGTCTGCGCCCAAGACCCCGCAGCGTCCAGAAGCCATAGCTTCCGAGTCCCCGGCGGGGGCGTGGGGGGGGGGAGCCAAGGGCCCCTGTGTTGGGCTCTGGGGTGGGCGTGGTCGGAACCTGGCACCATCCGTGCTGGTGACGGTCTCACCGGTGCTGTGCCCCGGGGCCTGGCCCAGGCGCTGGGCGTCCCCAAGCTCCCGTGAGACCAGCGGCCTCCCAGGCGAAGCCAATCCCAGGGGGACACCCAGCCTGCGGGGTCCCGGGGTGGGGGCGTCGGCGCCAGCTGCACCGCCCGGGCGGCTCATGAGCGATGTGCGAATGGAGCCCTCCTGCGTGGCGTGTTCTCACCCGCCCCAGACCCCCACGGCGGGAGTCACGTGGCTCGGGCCATCTGCTCCCAAATCTGTCGCTCCACCTCCCGGCAGCCCTCGTTTGTCTCCCGTTCACTCGACGGGGGCGGCGGCGGCGGCGGGGCTGGGCCCTCGGTCCCCGCGGGGCAGCTCTTCCCGCCCACCGCCCTTCGAGGGGACCCCCCCCCCATGCACCAGGGCGGGAGGCGCCCGCGTGGCCCGGGGCGGGGGCGTTCCACGGGAGAGGCGCGGGACACCAGCTCGCCACCACGATCACACCCCGGACGCGGCTTCCGGACGGGAGCTCCGGGTCCCCTTTTGTCCCCCGCAGCTCATCCTGGGAGCCGGGGGCCCCACGCAGCTTCAGCCGCCCGCAAGTGCCTGTCTTCTGTTCCGGAAGTGTCTCTTCCCTACAGCGAGCCCGGAGTGGCCTCGATCCCAGCGTCTGGGCCGGAACAGGACGCCCTGGTACCCGCCGCCGGGAGGCGTCCCTGTGGAAGGCCGTTCCCCGTCCCCAGAGCAGCGCGACCTCCCGTAACCCGGCCGGACGGTGCTCGCTGCGGCGGCGGAGGCCTCGGGGACTCCATGGACACGGGGCCCTCCATCCAACAAGAGGGCGGGGCCGCCTGGACCTTGGCTCCGGCTTGCTTGCCTGCGCCCTCCCGGGACCCGGCTGGGATCCGTGGCCGGGGCGGTGTGGGGCATGGCAGCCGGGGCCCGGGCGGCACCGCCCTCCAGCCTCCCTGCTCCTCCCTCCGTGGGAGCCCGGCTCCCTTGGCTTCCCTTCCCCCCGGGCACGGAAGCTCGCCCGGCTTCCCACGGAAGCCGGTGAGTGGGCTTTGGCGGCGAGGGAAGGTAGCTGCCTGGCTCTGTTTCTGATTTGGTTTATTTGCTTTTGGGCACCGCTGGGGTTTGAACTCGGGGCCTTGTGCTTGCTCACCTCGCGCGGGAAGCTGGGGAGGGAGTCGCCGGAGACTTCTGAACCTGGGCTCTCCCCATCTCAGCCTCCTGGTCTCCGCGGGGCGCTGGGCTCACAGGCTGGGGCCCCCGTGGCGTCGACAGGAAGGAGCTCACGGGCCGTGACGGCGGGGGGGACCCCCACTCCTGGCAGGGCTGGCGATGGGGTGGGCCAGGCCGGCGTCTTGGGGACAGGACCGCTCATACCTGCGGACCCTCCAGGCTCTGCTTCCTGCTTCCTGCTGTGCCTCTAAACCCCTCCTCCTCCGTCTCCCACCCAGACCCAGCCCCCCAGCGTGCCCTCGGGGTGCCCTCCCCCTGCCGCCCCTCCCCCGCCTCTGCCAGCCCCCCCCCCGCCCCGGCCCTGAGGCCTCTTCCTGCAGTCGCCTGCGTGGCTGACCACGCCATCCGTCTCCACCACCTACAGAAATGGCGGGGGGCCCTGGTCTCCAACCCAGGCATTAGCTGCCCCCCACCTTCAGTACCTCCTGAGCGTCCCCGACTCCTGCTTCAGGACGGGTGTCCTGGCCTCTGAGCCAGCGGTGGCGGCCTAAGTTCCCGAGTCACTTGTCCTCCCCGGCCCCCACGGAGGTGGAGCTCAAGCCCCACAGGGGCAGCCGGTGACGCGGAAGATCTCCTTCCGGGGCACCAACTGGGCTGGACCCCGGGCACTGTGGGGAGCTTGTGTCTGCGGGGGCCCAAGGGCGTTTCCAGCTGTGTCCCCTTCCCTCGCACTCGGCTCCTTCGGCAGCACGGAGGCGTTGACGGGCTCACATGTTCACAGTTCCAAATCCCGGACTCACGCAGGCGTTTTATGTAGCCAGGCCGGGTAAAGGTATTTCTCATTGTCAATAAATAATTTATACGTGGATAAAACCCAGCCTAGGTCTACTTCATCATACTATTCAATAGGAAGGCCTAGGAGGAAATACAGATCCTATTTTCTTAAGGAGCCAATCATTAGAAAGTTTTTCCACCGGTGTGGAATTCATCATACGGAAAGCGATCTATCTCTAAGGCTGTGCAGCCGGTGCTAACGAGGAGAGGAGGTTTGTATCTCCTCATGCACACGTGTGTGCATTTGTACGTATGTATGTAGACAGACATGTACACTTGCATATGTAAATAATATAGAAATATTTTAAAACGCTCTCCCGATGAGTTGCATTTGGCTTTGAACTGGATGCACTCTGCCGAGGTGTGGGAGTAGCTATTTTTGCAGCACATTCTGCTTTCCTTCCCTTCTCCCTCTTTTTGCTTTTGTTATGCCGGTGGTACCGCGGATTGCACTCCGGTCCAGCAAGCCTACTCTACTGGGAGCCACGCTCTCCGTCCTTCAGGTCTGGGTTTGCTTTTGAGCTGGGGTCTCACTTCTTGCTTTTTCCCCCACACTGGCCTCAAATTGAGAGTCTCCTACTTCCATCCCCCAAGTAGCTGGGAGGACCGGGCACGCTCCACCGTTCACGCCCAGCCCGGCCCATCCTTTCTTCATAAACGGGCTTGGATGCTGGGGGCAGCGGCGTCTCTGCTAGCACGTCTGTCCTTCTGAGCTACGGGAGCCGTGCGACACATCTAACCAACCAGAGCTCAGCAGACGGCGCGGGAGGATTCCAGGGGATTTCTTTGCTCCACTGCGTTCCATCTTGCTCCGGCTGGAGCAAACACGGGGCGGCTGGAACCACGCTCACCACCTTGAAGCCTGGATGGAAGAGCCTTCGTGCCCCCGCCCTGCTGAATGAGGGCCAGCCACCGCCTGGCTACCGACCCATCAGGCATCTAGGAGGAGCAAGCCCGCTTTGACCCGGACGCTGCTCTCCGTGGTTCCTGTTACTTGGAACCGAGTGAAAACACTTTGACGATTGCCTGAATGGGTCTGGGCTGCTGTAATCCAGTACAGGCTGGGCAGCCTGAACGGCGGGAATTCGTTGTCTGCAGCGGCGCGGCCTTGAAGTCTGCAGGGTGGAGTTCTTGACGCGGGCTCTTCCTGCTTGCAGATGGCCACTTTGTCCCTGCGTCCTTGTATGTCACCGTACGGTGTAGGAGCGTGCTAATCCCACCGCGAGAGACCACCCTCATTGCCCAACAAAGCCAGTCACTTCCAATTTCCATCACCCTGGCGGCCAGGCCCCCCTCCTGTGGGGAAGCAGAGCGAGCATCTGCCTCCAGCCCCCCCCCCCCCCCGCCCCACCACGCCCGGCGAGGTTTCTCCACACACAAACACTCCCGGGCACGGCATCTAGTGTGGAAATTCAGAGGCGCTCACTTATGTGACACCTCGTTAAGAAATAGGCTGTTTCTTTCTGTGTTACTCAGCTATGAACTCGGGGGCCCCCCATCTGCGGAGCGAGCGCGGTGCCCTCCTCGCTCTTTGCTGTAGCTAGGCTTTCAAGAGGACCTCACTTCCCCCCTCCCCCCCCTCCTCCCACCGGCCCGGACTTCAGTCCTCCAGTTCGTGCTTTCCCATACCGGAATGACAGGATGAGACGGGGGCTTCCTCACATGCTGCTGGACTGGCTTTGAACTCGGATCCTTCCCGCCTCCACGTCTCCGACAGCAAGGGTTATAGGCTCGAGCCACCTATTTGGTTACGGATCGGCCTCGACCCTCTGGCCCCAGCCCGGTGGCCTTTTACTCTCCGGGGAAATGCAAAGACACAGCAATGGCTCCAGGTCAGGAGGTTAGCAGAAAGACCCTGGAAATGCCATAAGAAACAGAAGCCTGATTCTCAGCCCTGTCTGCGCGTGCACACGGTGGGTACCGATGTTGGGGGAGGCGGGGAGGTGTGGGGAAAATGAATGAGGACGACCACGGAGCTGAGGGTTCCGGAGACGGGCTGGAGCCGCTGTGCAGCCAGCGCTTGGGCGACTCCTGGTAGCCTCCGTCCTTGTCCCTCTCTCTCTGCCTGGTGCCTACCAGTGGGTGCAGAGGTCCCCCCCCCGGCCCCTCTCGGTGAGCCCCACTCTGGAAGCGAGCATGGTGGGGGTGGGGGCTGCCGAGGGGAACGGGAATCAACCAGCACTCTTTCACAGGTGAACTGAGTAAAAATGGCGAAACTGTCCGCCGGGCAAGGCGGTTTCGGGGGGCCGCTGGGGTGCATGGCGTGGTCCTCCGACGAGGAGTTGCTTGTGGTTCCCCGAGAACGGGCTTGCTGGGCCCGCCTGCTGTACTCAGTCCCCCCGAGGTCTCAAGCGATCTGGGGACGAATGGGGAAGAAGCCCCTTGAGGAGCCCCCCCCCCCCCGCCAGAGTGTGTGTCGTAGGCCCCTGTTCGCGAGGGAGACATCTTTCGGAAAAGGGATTTCCTAAGACACGCAGTGGCATCTGGAGGTGAAGTTTGTGTGATTGGCTGCAAACGACCCTGGCTCAGAAGATACCAGCATCTGTCCGAATCCCCGGGGATTGAGACGGTCCCTTCCCGGGTGCCCGGGGCCTCTGCCGGCTCTTGAGTGAAGGGTCTCTGGAGGGAAGGTGACCCGGGGCTCCGGGGGTGGCCCCAATGTAGTCACAGCCCAGCTTGTGTCGATAACCACAGCCCGTCCACCTGGGGCGAGTGTGCAGGGGAGGAGGAGAGCCGGGGAGGCTCTGGAGGGCGGGGAGGGAGGCAGGACATGCCCGCCGGGTGGGGGAAGAGGTGGAGGACGCCCCCGCCGAGCTGGGCAGAGAGCAGGACACGCTCCCTCCCTGGGGTGGGCCGGAGGGCAGGAGGGTCCACACTGCGAATGGCCAGGGAGGCAGACAGTGCCCAAGCTACCTGTGCCCCAGTTCAACGACCCAAGCAACACCCCCAGAATTAAACGGAGGAGGAAATGAGATGCAGGCTCAGGGATTGTGGAAGACATCCATATTCATGCTGGGGCCGTGGCCGGTGCAGTCTGTGTTTCCCATCAGAGGTCTCTGCCCGGGGAGGCGGCTGGCCCCAGCTGCTGGCCTGCAGGGGAAACGCACACCTGGCGGCAGGAAAGCTGGCTCCCCGGTGCCTGCCGGGCACACGCAAAACAAAGCTCCGGTGCTCCGGACACGTGCGTCTGCATCTGGACCTTCCTCTGCTGGATTTCCAGATACTTCTTTTCCTCGGTTTATCATCGGAAGGTGTGCCGGGCACTGGTGAAATCTGGCTCTGTGCCAGACGCTCTCGCGTGTCCGGTGCTGTCCGTGGGGGAAAGGGCCATGACCCGGGAGTGGGGCCGGGTTCAGGGCGCCACTTAGAGGCTGAGGAGGAGCTGGGGTGAGGCTTGGAGAGGAGCTGCCGGGTGTCCCCTCGCAGGCAGAGGAGGAGGTGCACCCTGGTGGGCCCGTGGCTCAAGGATCGGCGGGAGGCAAGATCACCGAGCCGGGCAGGAGGCCCGACAGACCTCTCGCTCCACAGAGGGGGCTCCGTCCTTGTCCCAGGAGGAGTGGCTTCCGGCTGGGGAGATAAGGACCGGTCCTGGCCGCGTCAGGCAAATGGACGGCAGGGAACCCTCGGGGCTGAGAGCAGGCCGGAACACGGAAGCTTCCGGGAGGCTTCCCTCAAGCTCTGCTCTGGTCCCACCCCAGGGCTCCCCACCCCACCCCATCCCAGGGCTCCCCATCAAAATGGCTGATGCCCCCAGGGCTGGGGTACCTGCCTGCATGTTCACGTGTGCTGGGGGGAGCGGCTGGGTCCATTAGCAAAAGAGTGGATCCCCTAGGGTGTCTGGGGTGGTGTTTTGAGTTTATTTAATTTTGATACCATGAAGTAGTTGTACATGTGCCTTTTCACGTCCGTTGAGGATTACAGCGTACCCTCGATCAATGTCCCCCGTGCCGTTGTTCCCCACGCCCCCCAACCTCAATCGACGCGGCTCCGTTTCTCCAGGGAATAGCCCGACCGTCGGCCCGCGCTTCTTCCCCTCTCCACCCGCCCGCCCCCCTCCCCTGCACTCGGCCTCTGGCTGCACCGGGAGGAGCTTCAGCTCGTGAGTGAAGGGATTCGCACCTGGGCTGGGCAGCCCTCCCGTGCTTCCCGCCGTTCCTGAACTGCTCACGTGCTCGTGCATTCGCGCACCCGACACCGGGCGTGCTCACGCATACGTGTACGACCTCGATTTCACTTCCACACCTAAGAGAGGGCGGGTGCTCTTTGTCTCTCTGAGCCTGACTTGTTTCACGAGAATCAGTGGGAGTCTCGCAGTTCCAGAGTTCAAAGTCGACTACGGCCCTACAGCAACAAACACAGCTGGGTATTGGCTCAAAAACAACAACAACAGGGCTGGGGATATAGCCTAGTGGCAAGAGTGCCTGCCTCGTATACACGAGGCCCTAGGTTCGATTCCCCAGCACCACATATACAGAAAACGGCCAGAAGCGGCGCTGTGGCTCAAGTGGCAGAGTGCTAGCCTTGAGCGGGAAGAAGCCAAGGACAGTGCTCAGGCCCTGAGTCCAAGGCCCAGGACTGGCCAAAAAAAAAAAAAAAAAAAAAACAACAACAACAACAACAAAAAAGGCCTGAGGGCCACTGGAACAGACTAGAAGACCCAGAAATAAACCCGTATACCTACAAGCGTCTAATACCGCCGAGCACTCTTGAACTGTCAAGTGGACATCTGGAATGGACCGCCCCAGCTCCTGAGGAAACTGTGTATGACCAGTGACCCCCCCCGACATTGCGCACGGCCAGTGTCCCCCCCCCACACTGTGTATGCCCAGTGCCCCCCCGACATTGCGCACGGCCAGTGTCCCCCCCCCCACTGTGTATGCCCAGTGCCCCCTCCCGGCCTCGGGGACCCAGTGTACACCCAGTGCCTCCTCTCCCCGGGGGCTGCTCACGTCCCATGCTGCTGCTGGGAAGGAAAGCTCCAGATGAGAGGGGCCGGGGCGGGTGACCCGCTGCAGAGCGGGGCTGAGACACGCGGGCCGTCCCTTCCTTTCCCCCCCACCCTCTCTTCACGTCCCCAGCCCTGACCCGGCAGCCGGCGTTTCCCCTCTGTTAACAGCGCGGAGCCTTGGCTCCCGTGGGAGAAGGTGGCCCGTGCGGCCGGGGCGGGGTTGGCCGTCCCCGAGACTTGGGCCTGGCCAGGGGTGACCGGCTGAGGGGCCCAGCGGGTGGGGTCAGGGCCGTCAGATGCGGTTGCCGGCCCCTGGCCCGGCCGGGCTCCGGCCCCTCCACGGGATGGGCGGGAGCTGAGTCCCAGTGGGTCTTCACGCGGGAGATGGTGGGAGCCCGGCAGGTGTCTCGTTTCCTCTCGATGGCCGCCCTGAGTCCACGCGAGCTGCCCCGAGGCGCGAGGGGCCTGGGTGCCGTCCCCCGAGCACGTGGGCCCGGTCCCCGGGCGGGGGGGGGGGGACGAGGGCCCGCGGGCCCGTCCCCTGGCTGCCCCCGCCCTCCGCGCCCCCAGCCCGGCCCGTGTCCCCCGCCCCCGTCCCCACGCAGGGCTTCCGCGGGCATGCCAGCACCGCCGTGCTTCCTCTCGCCTTCTGCTTGGATTTCCCCTGCTCCCCCTCCAGCGCCCACGCCGGGCTCCTCGCTCGCCATCCACTCCGGCGGCGATCGGACCCAGGCAGGGTTTGGGCTCAGCGGCCCGGCGGCCGTCGCTCCGTGTCCCCCGCAGTGGCCCGCGGCTCCACACTGGGGCTTGAACTCAGGGCCTGGCTCTCTCTCTCTCTCTCTCTCTCTCCCCTCCATCCACGAGCCACACTCCCAGGCCTAGCTCCCGGCTGGCCGGTTGGGTGTGTTTGCCCCGCCTGCCCCCCGCCTGCCCCCCGCCTGCCGAGCCTCTCGGACCGCGGTCGTGAGCCACAGGCGTCTGCTCCCGATGCGCCCGGCCCGGTCACGGCACCGTGGGGCCCCACGGCCTCGCCCCATCTCACTTTATGACCCTTCACAGAACTGTTTACTCCCCACCAGGAACCAAGGTGTGATGCGGGGAGCCACGGGGCGGTGTGTGTGCGTGTGTGTGCGTGTGTGTGCGTGTGTGTGTGCACGCACAAGGCTCAATGGTGCCTGCCTTCCCCGGAACCACGGCTAATTAAATACGGGCTGTGTTGTAAAACAGTCCCAGGGTTGCTCTGATGTTAAGTGTTTACCGGGCATTTTTAGGCCTCTCTGTGGGGCACTGAAATGTAAACGCTACCCACAAGAGCACCATTCCGCAGCGTTTCCCATCCAGCCCAGGATTCCGCGTCCCTGGGCTTTTAAAGAGCGTGGTGGGGGGGGGGGGTGCGGGCCTGCAGAGCCTGCCTGGAAGCGTGGGCCTCAAGGAGGGGGGTGGGTGCCGGGGCAGGGAGCCCTCCCTGGGGCGTCCCGGGGGACAGGGGTCCCTGGGCCTGTGCTTTGGGCTCTGGGCAGGCTCCTGACAGCACCCGGGCCCTGCCCCGCAGGGGGGGAGTCGGAAGCTCAGCCCAGGGTTGGGGTGAGCACCGGGCTCAGTCGGGAGCGGAGGCGTACCCCGCCCTTAGACCCCACGAGAGCAAGGGGAGTCCTCAATCCGGCCTCCACGGTACGTGGCCCTCCGCGAGAACCTGACCGGCCTTGGCCCGGCCCGGCGGGGGCGGCCGCCCCCCGGTTCCTGCCTCCGTGGCCCTGTGGCCTTCCTCTGGCGACGTCAGTCACCTAGGGCTGGGTACCTGCTCCAGGGGTGACCTCACCTCCACTGTCCTAATCATCCCCGCAGTGACCCCACTTCCAATCGAGGCCACATGGTGAGGCGCGGTGCGTCTTTCTTGGGAACACAGACTCAGCCCGCAACAGAGTGGGCAACGGTTTCCCATCCCGGCAGGACGATGGACACGCTCCGAACATGTCCCAAGGATTCGGAGAAACACAAGCCTCCAGCGTGTAATGAGAATCCAGCACGTGTGTGTCATGTAATGAGGTCGCCACGCTTCGGGGTGCTCCAGGAAGACCTTTTCCGTGGGGGGCTCCAGCGTCTCCAGTGCGCGGCCTGCCTGCCTGGATGGCTGGGCACATGGGCCCACGTTGCACGGCCAGGACGGAAGCGGGTCTGTGCTCCCACCCAGCCCGGCCCCGAGGGGAGAGCAGTCCTTCTCGACTGGGCTGGCCGTCCTGGGTGTGCTTGGCGCCCCTGGACTTCCGCTGCCCCCAGCAGACGACCGGCCGCCGGGGGACAAAGATGACCCGGAAACGATTCACACCCCGGGCGACTGTGGTCACCTGGGCCGCCAAGATGGGCGGCGGGCCTCTTCCCTGCCCCCTGAGCTTGTCAGCCCCTGTCGGGCACTGCGAGTTCCTTCATCTTCTTTCCCATCCTGCAAGAACTGAGCTCCCCAACCCAGCACTGTGGCGCCAGCCCCTTGCCCACCCGCCCTTTTGCTGGGATTCTCCTAGGCCGGGTCATCCTGAGGTCAGAGGTCACAGGTCCCCGATGGGTGCTGAGCCCCGGGCAGGGGCCTGCTCAGCCTGCACCGCGGCCCAGGGGTGGACAGAGGGTCCCGACGCGTTCCGGGAGACACCAGGCGATCGTGGCCTACCTGCACGGCAGGCTCCCTTCGGGAGCCCGCTGAGGCTTCTGGCTTCAAGGAGGCTGAGGCCCCCCTAGGGAGGCCGGCAGGGTGGGGTGCTTCCTGGACCCCTCAGGCTGTGGGGAGGTGGACGGGGCGGGGCGATGATCCGACGCCTAAAGTTTCGGGGATGGCCCCCAGAGAGGGCCTTTCCCTGTGGACACAAGCACGTGTTCCTCTAGACGCGCTGATGTCCACACCGACTTCCAGGCCTGGTCCATGCGTCCTGCCCCCCTCCCCTCCCCAGCTCATTCCCAAGAGTTTCTGGAAAAAAGAACGTCACGCAGAAGGGCTTGACGGTGGCCTCGCCTGCCTGCGGCCCGCGGTCCAGCCTCCCCCGCCCCCAGCTCCCCTCCCTGCCCCGTCCTGCCCCCCCGCCCCCCGTGGGTCCCTCTCCCCTCCACGGCCCTTGCCACGCATTCCCGTCTCCTGCAGGTGACAGAGGCCAGTGCCGTGCTTCTCGTTGTGCCCGTTGGAGGCAAAGGTGTCATCTCCTCAGCAAAGAGGAGAAAGAAGCTCAGAGAGGTCAAGGCACTGACTAAAGATCACACTGCAGACGGTGCTGGGCAAGGGGTTTCCGACTCCTAAGCTCTGGCCGTCGCTCATCAGTGAGGGTCCCTGCTAAAGATACTTCCAGAAGTTTCCAAGGAGAACCTAGAAGGCCTGGGTAGGTGTCTCTTCATCCGGGCTGTGTTGTGTTATCCATTTTCTTCATTAAGTCTTAGCCTATTAATAACCGGCCATTTGTCTTAATTCGGTAAAAAGATGATTGATCGTAGGTGTGACGGTTTCATCGAGCCCCGAAGGTGATAGATGGCCCGGCGCCAGCCAGCCCAGAGCGGCCGTGTCCTTGGCTCTCGGAGGGGGGCCGGGGGCCTCCGCCTCACCGAACACTCTCAGAAGCTCGAGCACTGCACCGGGAGGACCCTTGGGTGAGGAGAGCCGGGGCCACGGCCGCTGTGTGAGCACCGGGGCGTGCCAGGGCCTCGGCCAGCCGCCCCAGCCGTCCCCACGTCCGCTCTGCCTCTCCACCCATGCCCGTCTGCGGCCTGAGCTGACAGCGCTCACCGCCCCCCCCCCTCCCCGACAGCCACGGCTTCGCACTGTGCCGGCAGCCCGTCTTCCCCCTGCCCAGGGCCGCGTCTGGGCCTGGCGCCCCTGGAGGTCACAGATGGCGTTGAGACCTTGCAACCCTGTACTCCAGGTAACAGTGCTCTCCCGCCGGGCCGGCACCCCTCCTACCCACCCCGCCCCCTTCACTCGTTCTGCCTCGCGTTTAACGGGGTGGGGGGGCCCTCGCTGTGAGGGTCCCCCTCCTCTGGAATCAAGCCTGGTGGACTGTGGAGCTCACCTTTCTGCTCTCTTTTCTTACAGTCTGCCCTTCCAGAACTCCCAGAATCATCCAGACGGCTTTTGGTGCCCTATCCATCTCTCATCAATGCCACTTCCTTGGCCTATGCTGGGTCTCACTGTCTAGGTCTTCCCCGTGCACGGAGGCCTTTGGGGGTGACGAGCCAGGAGAGTGGGCGTGACGGAGAGGGTCCCGTCACAAGCCCCTCTAGGCCGAGGGCCGCTTACCCCTCCACGGTGGGAGAAGGCAGCTAGCGGCACGGTCTGTGAGCCACCGAGCAGGTCCGTACGAGACCTGACCCTGCCCTTCGGCCTCCAGACGCCCCTCCTGGTGCTGAGCCGCTCGGTCTGGGGCTTGTTGCTGTGGCCGTGTGACCAGGGCCCCGTGCTGCGGATTGCCTGCTTCTTGAATCCTTCACCCGGGAGTCCGGTGCTAACCGCAGCGGTTGGAGCCCCGCGTGGGTGGCCTCCCGGGGAGAGATGCGGCCGGGGGCGCGCTCGCTGGCTGCTGTCTCCCAGGAGCCTCCCCGTGCCCCCAAACCAAGTTCTGAGGTACAGCGGGGCGGCGGGAGGGAAGGTGGGGGGTGTGGGCCTGCTCCCCAGCTCCTGCATGGCTACACGCCCGTCCCCTTTGAAACACCACCGGGAGGCTGAAGTCGTGGGTCCCTTACTTAAGACAATATCACAAAAACCCGGGAAAAGAGTTCTGATCAATAGACTGTGGAGATGATGAAAACCTATTACCAGGAAAGAAACACGTTATTAGTAAGATGAAAGGATAATAGGACTGAGAGGAGGAGGGGCTGCCTGCCCAGAGCCCCGGGCGGACGGAGAGCTCCTCTTCCCTTCAGGTGGTCACATGTTTTAGTAGATTCTCTTCCCTTTCATGTACCTTCTGTGTGTGCGTGTGTTTGTGCGCATGTGTGTGTGTAGACCCGTATACACATGCCAGCCTCCGGCCCCCGTAAGAGCACCCGATCCCGTGGTTTTCCACTCGGTGTTCTGGTGTCTGGGTCCCCTTCCTATCCTCCTCATCCATGCTGGGGGCACGGGAACGAGCCAGGCCTGGGGGAGGGAGACAGACAGAGCCCGTGGTGCTGAGCCCTTCCTCTCAGCCCATCTGCGCACCTGCACGCCATGGCGGCCGAAGCCCCCACGGAACCTCCAGACCAGCCAGGCCCTGCTCTCGCTCCCCAAAACAGGGGTAGAATCTGTGTGAGGGCCAAGCTGCTTTCCAGCACGTTGTCAGTCTTGGCTTCTGGTAGAACCTGCTAGACGCTAGACTCCCCCTGGATCCCCCTCCATGTGTTTTCTTCATCCAAAGTTCCCCCAAGTCCAAGGAGATGCAGGACATGAAGAAGAAAGCCCCAACCCTGAGCCATCAGACAGGAAAGAGGAGCTGATAACCCTTAGGTGGTCAGGCAGGAGGAGAACCGAATGGTGTCGAGTGGTGAATTCCGGGGCGGCCCTATCTTTGACCATGTTGGGGACAGCTGTGCCTTTAAGAGGGGACGGCCCACTTAGCCCGTCCCACCCACCTTCCGGCTTCAACCGGAAGAGAAGCAAAGCAACCCCCACCTCTTGGCTAGGCCACGTGTATAATGGCGGGGACCCCAGAAACCCGGTCCTTGGGGGGCTGTGGTCTCCGCCCATAGAGGAAGTTCCGTGGCATCACTTGATGGATAGCCCGTCAAGCCAATCATTAAAATCCAGTAGCCCCTCTCCTGCGCCCGCCTTTGGGGGTATAAATTGTTGGCCCCTCCCTTGAATAAACCAGAACACCCCAGAGGCCTTCTCCGGGACACCCACGGGTCCGTGTCTTCCTTG
>NW_025960892.1:134459-186959 GCF_023159225.1 Perognathus longimembris pacificus | reverse complement strand
GTGATGGTGGTGGTGGTGGTGGTGGTGATGGTGGTGGTGGTGGTGGTGGTGATGGTGGTGGTGGTGTTGTTGTTGTTGGTGGTGGTGATGGTGGTGATGGAGGTGATGGTGGTGTTGGTGGTGATGGTGATAGTGGTGGTGATGGTGGTGGTGGTGGTGGTGATGGTGGTGATGGTGATGGTGATGGTGTAGGAGGTGGTGGTGGTGGTGGTGGTGTTGGTGGTGGTGGTGGTTGGCCTCATTTCTCTAGGGTGACACATTTACCCATGAGTGTCCTAATATGTCACCATCGGTGGGTGAGCCAGCAAGCGGCAGATGTGACCAGGGCAAGGTCTGTTGAGGATCCCCTGTCCGTGCATGGTCAGAAGGACAGTGGCCTTCTAAGAACGCATGTCCAGTTCTCTGGAACCAACAGAGGTGTCACTTCTGTGGCAAACGGCCAGAGCACGTAGGACTAGGTTAAAGAGTCGGACACAAGGACAGACTCCGGGGGTTCTCCCTAATCACGGGGAACCCCAAGTGGGCTAGAGAGAGGTATGGGTTCAAAGGTCAGGGAGCTCACACACTGCTGGCCTTGACGATGGAGGAGGGGCGGCACCGCACCCAATGCAGGCCCCTCTGGAAGCTAGAGGATGCTCAGAGGGGGCGTTTCAGGAAGCATCCGGAGAAGCCCAGCCTGGCACGGCCTGGATTCCAGTGCTGTGAGACCCCAAAGGACCTCAGGCCTGTGATGGACAATGCAGGGCATTCAGTGGCCCACGTCACCAAGTTAGTGATGAGGACAACTCTTAGACACGATTGGCTGGAAAGGGCTCAGAATCTACTTTTTGGGCTTGATCCACGGAGCTACGGGTCTGGGGAGCCCACTTTGAGAACCCTTGCTTTTCAGGAAGGGGCGTCAACTTTGCTTTCAGGCTGAAGGGGATCTTCTGACCTGTGCCCCCTAAAAATGGGAACAGGATCATGGCTGCTCCTGCAGGGCTTGGCCTGGCAGGGACTGCCCCTCCCTCAGACTTGCTGCGAGTGGAAGCGCCAGTTCTAGAGCAGGAATGCCTTACCCAGGCCCTGGGCGGCCGCGGAGGGCAGGAGCCTGGAAGATCAGGTGCCCCAGGAGAGAGGACAGGGACCCTGAGCACAAGGGCCCCGAGGCCTCGGACCCTCCACACCCCGTGACACCTGGGGCCCTCGGGACTCGCCCTCCATCCCAGCCTGCCTAGGGTGGAGTGATGCTGGAGAAAAAGATGGAGCCTCCCCAGGACGTGAAAGGAAAGATGAAAGGAGAGATGCCCTTCTCACTTGAGAGTGAGCACCTAGGCTGAGTCCTCTGACGTGATAGAGCTGTGAGAACCCAGGCTGGGCCCTGGAAGGTGATAGAGCTGTGAGAGCCCAGGCTGGGCCCTGGAAGGTGAAGGCTGAGCCCTGAAAGTGATAGAGCTGTGAGAGTCCCAGGCTGCTATGGGAGGTGATAGAGCTGTGAGAGCCCTGGCTGAGCCTTAGGAGGTGATGGAGCTGTGAGAGCCCAGGCTGGGCCCTAGGAGGTGATGGAGCTGTGAGAGCCCAGGCTGGGCCCTGGAAGGTGATAGAGCTGTGAGAGCCCAGGCTGGGCCCTGGAAGGTGATAGGGCTGTGAGAGCCCAGGCTGGGCCCTGGAAGGTGAAGGCTGAGCCCTGGAAAGTGATAGAGCTGTGAGAGTCCAGGCTGCTATGGGAGGTGATAGAGCTGTGAGAGCCCAGGCTGCTATGGGAGGTGATAGAGCTGTGAGAGCCCAGGCTGAGCCTTGGAAGGTGATGGAGCTGTGAGAGCCCAGGCTGGGCCCTAGGAGGTGATGGAGCTGTGAGAGCCCAGGCTGGGCCCTAGGAGGTGATGGAGCTGTGAGAGCCCAGGCTGGGCCCTGGAAGGTGATAGAGCTGTGAGAGCCCAGGCTGGGCCCTGGAAGGTGATAGGGCTGTGAGAGCCCAGGCTGAGCCTTAGGAGGTGATGGAGCTGTGAGAGCCCAGGCTGGGCCCTAGGAGGTGATGGAGCTGTGAGAGCCCAGGCTGGGCCCTAGGAGGTGATGGAGCTGTGAGAGCCCAGGCTGGGCCCTGGAAGGTGATAGAGCTGTGAGAGCCCAGGCTGGGCCCTGGAAGGTGATAGGGCTGTGAGAGCCCAGGCTGAGTCCTCAGAAGTGATAGAGCTATGAGAGCCCAGGCTGAGCCCTGGAAGGTGATGGAGCTGTGAGAGCCCAGGCTGAATCCTCAGAGGTGATAAAGCTGTGAGAGCCCAGGCTTCCACAGGAAGTGATAGAGCTGTGAGAGCCCAGGCTGTCATGGAAGGTGATGGAGCTCTGAGAGCCCAGGCTGAGCCCTGGAAGGTGATAGAGCTGTGAGAGCCTAGGCTGCCACGGGAGGTGATAGAGCTGTGAGAGCCCAGGCTGTCATGGGAGGTGATAGAGCTGTGAGAGCCCAGGCTGTCATGGGAGGTGATAGAGCTGTGAGAGTCCAGGCTGGGCCCTGGAAGGTGAAGGCTGAGCCCTGGAAGGTGATGGAGCTGTGAGAGCCCAGGCTGTCATGGGAGGTGTTAGAGCTATGTGAGCCCAGGCTGAATCCTCAGAGGTGATAGAGCTGTGAGAGCCCAGGCTGGGCCTTGGAAGGTGATAGAGCTGTGAGAGCCCAGGCTGGGCCCTGGAAGGTGATGGAGCTGTGAGAGCCCAGGCTGAGTCTTCAGAAGTGACAGAGCTGTGAGAGACCAGGCTGGGCCTTGGAAGGTGACAGAGCTGTGAGAGACCAGGCTGAATCCTCAGAGGTGATAGAGCTGTGAGAGCCCAGGCTTCCACAGGAGGTGATAGAGCTGTGAGAGCCCAGGCTTCCACGGGAGGTGATAGAGCTGTGAGAGCCCAGGCTGTCATGGGAGGTGATAGAGCTGTGAGAGCCCAGGCTGTCACGGGAGGTGATAGAGCTGTGAGAGCCCAGGCTTCCACGGGAGGTGATAGAGCTGTGAGAGCCCAGGCTGCCATGGGAGGTGATAGAGCTGTGAGAGCCCAGGCTGCCACAGGAGGTGGCAGAGTTTGGGGCATGAGCCTGAGCTAAGGGGTCAGCCCCCTGGCCTATACCAACCGTCTTCGACTGTGTCAGGCAGGGCTGGATTGGTAAAGGGCTCCCACGCTTTCTTCCTGCCTCCTGTGGCCGGTCTCATTCCCCGCTCTGCAGAGGGTTTATAGATAGAAGGGGGCCCGCCCCAGCCCAGCCCATTCCAGGAGAAGCCTCTTTGAAGGCAAAATAGATTCCAGAATGATCGCTCACTAAGAGACATTCATCAGTAAGATGTTCTCCATAAAACTGAAATATCATAAAATCGTACACACGTGGGCCGGGAGCTGGGCAGGAACCATATTTCAGTGGAGAACACGGGCCGTGTAGAATGCCAGTGACTGGTTTTGATAAATTAGGCCCTGGTTTACACTGTTCCTTGCTTGTTGGAGAGAGTGAAATGGCCCTTCCATCAACATTGTGGCTCCCAGAAAGGCAGGGACAGCGCTCATCCCCATCCGTCACGGGCAGAGGGCGGCGGGCTCTGGGAAGGGCCTCGGCCCCGGGAGAGCTGGGAGACAGATGGAACCCCGGATCGTTTGCAATCATGCAATCAGGGCCTTGTGGGATTGCCCATTGATCTCCTGCTAGGCTTTCCTGGTGGGCGGAGCCCTGATCTTCCCATCAGGGGAGCTGAGACAGCCAAGTGCACCCAGGCTGAGCTGTAGCCAGCCAGGCAGACGAGAATCTCAGGAGGGCAGGGTAACTTGCACCCCCCAAGCAAGATGGAGCGCGTACGAGCTGCAAGCACAGAGTCCTCCCTCCCACTGCGGAAGGGCGATCAGCTCCCGTCTGCGCCTGCGCGGGGATGCGCGGCTCGGCCTTCCCCCCCCCCTCCAGCGGCCGGACTGCCTTCCAGAGGCCGCCGGCAGCCTGCTCCCCGCCGCTCTCTGCGCCTGGGCTCCCGTTCACATCCTAGTCCCCAGAGGGAGCAGATGTAATGACGACGGGAGCCTGGCTACCCTGGGGAGCGCCCCCTCCCGCCAGGCCCTACGAGCGCCCGGTGTGTCCACCCCCCTCGGTCCTTTCCGGAGAGACCGTGGCAGATCCTGGAGAGCTGAGGCGCAGAGCTCAGACTTCACCCGCGCAGGCGGGGGAGGGGGGCGGACCCAGGAGGCAGGCTTGGGTGGGAGACAGAGCTTCCGGTGCCTTGGGGCTGCTGAAGCCCAGGAGCCCGCTGGGCTCGCGCGGGGCCCCTGGACGGTGACCAGGGCTGTGGTGACTCAGCTCCCTGGGCCACACGCACCACAGGTTGCTGGCTGATGAGCTGTCTCAGCCACAGAACGAGCGGCTGCCGCGCGTCTCTCACCTCCGCTTCCGAGCGTGCTTTACGGCCATCAATTAAGTATCGATTGATAAACGAAAGTATTAGGATCTGAGAAATGACTGCAGGCCCAGAAGTAATGACTTGCTACCGTGAAGCCCAGGCCTGGAGGCGCGGAGACGCTTCCCCGTCGATAGCCTCTGCTCTGGGCAGGCAGTGTAAACAGGCAGAAGCAGAGTCAGGCTCGGCCCTGAAGGAGCTGGGCTCTGTCTGTGTGGAAGACAAGGCTGAAGTGAGCATTCGCCGCGGCTGGTCAAATCTGCATCATGCAGAGCGTTCTCCTGCCGCCTGCCCAGGCCTCCCGTGCTGGTGCTCGTTCTGCTCCCTCCCGCCCTCTCCTGCTGGCGGGCAGAGCCTCCCCGGGCCGCGCTGGTCTTTGCTTTGACTCAGGCCACAGTCGTGTCTGGCTCCCTGGGGGCCCTTGAGCTCCCTGCTTCGCAGAACCCCCCCCCCCGGTTCTCCCTCCCCGGGTGAGGAGTTGGGGTCCTCCGTGGCTGTTCATTTCTGTCTGTCATTTCCTCCCCTCTCCCTCCAGGCTGGTCAGCTCACACATGGGATTCGTGAGCGGCTCTCTCCTGGTACGAGCTGGACGGGTGGCAGAGTGACCTCACCCCGGGGTGGCCACGGCGTGGGTGCAGCTGAGGGCGGCCTGCTCCACCCGCACCCCCCCCCCCCCCGGGCTCCCCAGTCCTCTCCTGCTGCATGGGTGAGCCAGCCGTGCTCCCAGGGGTGCCGCGGGTCTGCATCGGCGTCCAGCCCCGCCCTGCTCCCCTGCCGCCATCGCGGAGGCTCCGCCTCGGTGCCGGGGCCCACTCTTCCTGCGTGGCTGCTGACGCAGCCCCAACTGCCCTCCGGGACGCACAGGGGCAGCGTCGAGCTGGAAGTCCCAGCGCGCGTCCCGGGAGAGCCAGGCCCTGCTGAGGCTGGAGAAGCACGTCTCCTGACACAGGGGGGAGGCCCCGGCCCCGTGCGCACAGAGGGACCGGCGTGGGGCCGCACACCGGGGCCGCTCGCTTTCCCTCTGGTCTGTCATCCAGAGGGGCGGGACGCCAAGCTCCCGCCGGCCACCCCCCCCCCCCCCCCCCCCCCGCTTTCCTCACCTCCGTCGAGCAGCGTCTGGGCGGGGCGGGGCGTGTTGGGGCGGGGCGGGGTGGGGCGCGTCGGGGCGCGTCGGGGCGGGGCGGGGCGGGGCGCGGTGGGGCGGGGTGGGGCGGGGCGGGGCGCGTTGGGGCGGGGCGGGGCGCGTCGGGGCGCGTCGGGGCGGGGCGGGGCGTGTCGGGGTGGGGCGGGGCGCGTCGGGGCGGGGCGGGGCGTGTTGGGGCGGGGCAGGGCGGGGCGGGGCGCGTCGGGGCGGGGCGGGGCGCGGTGGGGCGCGTCGGGGCGCGTCGTGGCGGGGCGGGGCGGGGCGGGGCGCGTTGGGGCGGGGCGGGGCGCGGCGGGGCGGGGCGCGGCGGGGCGCCGGCCGGGGAGGTGCGCGCCTGGCTCTGGCCGGCCTGGGAAAGTCGGACGGCCCGCACCCTCGGGCCGTCGCACACGCGGGGACACGCGGGGAGTGCGCGCACGCCGCGGCGGTGGGGAGGAATCGCGTGCAGGAGCGGGGCGGCCGCCCGGGTGGGCTACGTCCGCCGAGCCGCGCAGGCGTGTGGCGGTGCGCAGGCCCGCGCGGCTTGTCCGGAGGTGCGGTGTGTGCACAGCGGGGCTCCGGCCTGGGTGGGCGCCGGTCCCCCCCCCCCCACGGACCCCGCCCGCCCCTCCCGTGCAGGCGCGGTGCGGGGCTGGGCCGGCTCCGGCGGGCACGTGGCTTCAGGCGTGGCCTGTGCTTCCGAGTCTCCCCCGGCCAGGGCCCTGGGGCAGGCGGGCGGCTGTGCGCTTCCCTTCCAGCGCGCAGCTGCGTCCGGCTGCGGGCACGGCCCCCACCTGCCCCGGGCTGCCGGCGCCCCCTCACCCCCCTCACTGGGCGGGTCAGGCCCTGGCTTCTCCTCCAGGTGTGGTGCCGGGGGTGGGGTGGGGGGGAGGAGATGGGCGGGTCAGGCCCTGGCTTCTCCTCCAGGTGTGGTGCCGGGGGTGGGGTGGGGGGGAGGAGATGGGCGGGTCAGGCCCTGGCTTCTTCTCTAGGTGTGGTGGGGGGGGGAGGGAGGGATGGGCGGGTCAGGCCCTGGCTTCTCCTCCAGGTGTGGTGCCGGGGGTGGGGTGGGGGGGAGGAGATGGGCGGGTCAGGCCCTGGCTTCTTCTCTAGGTGTGGTGCTGGGGGGGAGATGGGCGGGTCAGGCCCTGGCTTCTCCTCCAGGTGTGGTGCCAGGGGTGGGGTGGGGGGGAGGAGATGGGCGGGTCAGGCCCTGGCTTCTTCTCTAGGTGTGGTGGGGGGGGGGAGGGAGGGATGGGCGGGTCAGGCCCTGGCTTCTCCTCCAGGTGTGGTGCCGGGGGTGGGGTGGGGGGGAGGAGATGGGCGGGTCAGGCCCTGGCTTCTTCTCTAGGTGTGGTGGGGGGGGGGAGGGAGGGATGGGCGGGTCAGGCCCTGGCTTCTCCTCCAGGTGTGGTGCCGGGGGTGGGGTGGGGGGGAGGAGATGGGCGGGTCAGGCCCTGGCTTCTTCTCTAGGTGTGGTGCTGGGGGGGAGATGGGTGGGTCAGACCCTGGCTTCTCCTCCAGGTGTGGTGCTGGGGGGGGGAATGGGCGGGTCAGGCCCTGGCTTCTCCTCCAGGTGTGGTGTGGGGGGGGGAGGGATGGGCGGGTCAGGCCCTGGCTTCTCCTCCAGGTGTGGTGTGGGGGGGGGGAGGAGATGGGCGGGTCAGGCCCTGGCTTCTCCTCCAGGTGTGGTGTGGGGGGGGGGAGGGATGGGCGGGTCAGGCCCTGGCTTCTCCTCCAGGTGTGGTGCTGGGGAGGGGAGGGATGGGCGGGTCAGGCCCTGGCTTCTCCTCCAGGTGTGGTGCGGGTGGGGGCGGGTGGGAGGAGATGGGCGGGTCAGGCCCTGGCTTCTCCTCCAGGTGTGGTGCTGGGGGGAGATGGGCGGGTCAGGCCCTGGCTTCTCCTCCAGGTGTGGTGCTGGGGGGAGATGGGCGGGTCAGGCCCTGGCTTCTCCTCCAGGTGTGGTGCTGGGGAGGGGAGGGATGGGCGGGTCAGGCCCTGGCTTCTCCTCCAGGTGTGGTGCGGGGGGGGAGGGAGGGATGGGCGGGTCAGGCCCTGGCTTCTCCTCCAGGTGTGGTGCTGGGGGGAGATGGGCGGGTCAGGCCCTGGCTTCTCCTCCAGGTGTGGTGCTGGGGAGGGGAGGGATGGGCGGGTCAGGCCCTGGCTTCTCCTCCAGGTGTGGTGCGGGTGGGGGCGGGTGGGAGGAGATGGGCGGGTCAGGCCCTGGCTTCTCCTCCAGGTGTGGTGCTGGGGGGAGATGGGCGGGTCAGGCCCTGGCTTCTCCTCCAGGTGTGGTGCGTGGGGGGGGGGGAGGAGATGGGCGGGTCAGGCCCTGGCTTCTCCTCCAGGTGTGGTGCCCGGGGTGGGGTGGGGGGGGAGGAGATGGGCGGGTCAGGCCCTGGCTTCTCCTCCAGGTGTGGTGCCTGGGGTGGGGTGGGGGGGAGGAGATGGGCGGGTCAGGCCCTGGCTTCTTCTCTAGGTGTGGTGGGGGGGGGAGGGATGGGCGGGTCAGGCCCTGGCTTCTTCTCTAGGTGTGGTGGGGGGGGGGAGGGATGGGCGGGTCAGGCCCTGGCTTCTCCTCCAGGTGTGGTGTGGGGGGGGGAGGGATGGGCGGGTCAGGCCCTGGCTTCTTCTCCAGGTGTGGTGCTCGGGAGGGGGGGGATGGGCGGGTCAGGCCCTGGCTTCTCCTCCAGGTGTGGTGCGAGTGGGGGGTGGGTGGGAGGAGATGGGCGGGTCAGGCCCTGGCTTCTCCTCCAGGTGTGGTGTGGGGGGGGGAGGGATGGGCGGGTCAGGCCCTGGCTTCTTCTCCAGGTGTGGTGCTCGGGAGGGGGGGGATGGGCGGGTCAGGCCCTGGCTTCTCCTCCAGGTGTGGTGTGGGGGGGGGGAGGGATGGGCGGGTCAGGCCCTGGCTTCTCCTCCAGGTGTGGTGTGGGGGGGGAGGGATGGGCGGGTCAGGCCCTGGCTTCTTCTCCAGGTGTGGTGCTCGGGAGGGGGGGGATGGGCGGGTCAGGCCCTGGCTTCTCCTCCAGGTGTGGTGCGGGTGGGGGGGGTGGGAGGAGATGGGCGGGTCAGGCCCTGGCAGAGGCAGAGCAGGAAATGGGCGGTGCCGAGGTCAGAGCCGCCAGCAGAGGCACCGGAAGGGAGGAGCCAGCTCTGCAGATGGAGGAAGGACAGAGTCCCGGTCGCCAGGCGGCGAGGGACAGGAGAGAGAGCCAAGGGCTCGTTTTGAAAGAAAGAAAGAAAGAAAAAAGCCAGCTCCGATTTTAGTATCTTTCCATCTTCACTTGGGGGAAAAGAAGCGATAAAATTGCGGTGCATCGTGTCTTGGTAATTTCCAAAGGATTGCTTTTAATATGATAGGCACATAAAAGATCTTTAAAGCGGCTGCTTTACATACACATTAGCGGCTGCTCGCGGAGGCTGGGGTGCCGAGGGAGAGCTCGGGGTTCAGCACGGCTTCGGGGCAGCGGGGAGAAGCCCAGGTCCATACCGCAGGCCTCCGCTCTTCTGCCTGGCCTTCTCCGCACACCGAGGCCGCCAGCTCTGAAAGAGGCAGAACACCGCGCGGGGAAGCCGGGCCTTTCTTGGTCTGTCTCGGGAGGGGGCAGACCTGTCCCCCCCCCCCACACACACACACTGACAGAGCCCCAGGATCCGATCTGCCTCCTCACTGCCACCTAGAAGTTTCTAGACAAGCCTGGACGGGGCTGGGTGTGGTAGCCAGAGGGCCTAGGCAGGAAGAGGCTTGGCTAGGTGGCTGTGTGGTGGTGAGAACACGCCCGGCCCATCTTCCTGGAGGACGGACACGCCACACGCCAGTCCAGACAGACAGCCAGGTTGAAAGCTGTGGCTGGCGGAGAGCATCCTCCCCCTCCCCCGCCACCCAAGTCCTGCAGAGGAAAGCTCCGGTTCACACCCGTGCTCCTGACGAGACCCCACGGACAGAGCATGGGCGGATAGGCCTGGGCCTCCTCTGACGAGCCGGGGGGGGGGGGGGGCCCTCCCGGGAGAGCGCGCTCTCTCTCTCTCTCTCTCATTGAAGTTCCAGCATCTTCTTTTATGACACCAGCCCTGCCATTGTCGGCAAGCCTTTCGATGCTTCGTACCATCTTGCCTTTGCACGTTCTGTAGCTGACGACTCCCGTGTCTGTGCTTTCTCTCTTCCTTTCCTGGTGCTGCTGCGTTCTGCGCTCTCTGGTCTGGTCTGGCTGGCTCCTTCCTCGGATAAGGAAATTTTGCTTCTGGGCTCGGACTAGTTGTCTCTGCAGTGGGACTCTGTAGCCGGGCCTCCTGGAGGATATAAAAGGGTCTCACGTTTTTGTGTAGTTTTCTTCTCCAAGGCAGAGAAAGACATTTTCCCCCCTGGTCTCTGACACTGTGGGGCTTCCCCCCCCCCCACCTTCCTTTCTCTCCCCCTCCCTTCCTGGGGCTCTCCCGAAGTCTGAGTTTTCTGAGGGGTGGTTTTCAGCTCCGCCGCTAGTGACCAGGCCAGGTGCACACAAACTCCCCTGATGGTAGACCTGTTTCTTTCCTGTTTAACGATGGTGATTGTAGTATGTCTTTAATGGTGGTTGTTGTTGTATATGATTTCCAGCGAGATTATCAGGAGCTTCTAAGTTGATCATTTTTATATTTCCATGGTACAAAGCTCAGTTTTGTGATCCTTCCACTTTTGTAAGATATTTTAGAGAGCTTTATTTTTAATTGGCAAGTAACAAAGGCATATGTTCCCGGGGTACGGTGTGGTGTTTTGACATACGGATGACTGGAAAGACAAAATTAAGCTAATTTCTATGCCCGTCGCTCACCTACGGATCAGTCTTTCACTTCTTGTCACATTTCATCACTTTTCGCTTTTCATCAGCTAAGTGGATAACGTTCCGCAAATTGGTCTAGTCGTAGTCGCACCGACTTGCGCTGGGGACCTGGACGAGAGGAGCCATCGCTGGGAGGCATCGGCTCTGCCGGGCCTGGGTCTCTCCCCCTCCGGAGCTCGCCCCCGTCTCCCCCCGGCGGAGGGGCGGCCCCGTGGCTGCCGGCCCACACCGCCGCACCGGTGAGCCGCGTGTTTACCAACGGCCCGTCTCTCGGAAATAAATCTTTGCACTTTCCACAGGAAATACAGTCTATAAATCACTGTGACATGTAAGATGAGAATCACCCCCTCTGGCTCGGCCTCTGAGGCTAGCCCCCCCCCCCCCCGGCCTGCTGCAGTGCCTGTAGGTGGTCCTCCGGGAGGGGCGGAGTGGAGGGACCGTCCGTTCAAGATGAGATCGGTGACGTCGTTGTCATCGAAGGTCAGCTTTGTCCACACCGACGGGACCCTGGGGGAGACGAGCGCGATGTTGGTTGGGGAAGGCCCTGGCTCTGTATCCTTCTGCTCTTGCCATGCCACCACCAGCACAGCCGACAGCCGCTCCCTGACTGCCGCCATGGATTGGACGTGTCAGCCGGGCTGGGCCGTGCTGCCCAGGTGTTTGCTTCACTACCAGTCGATGTTTCTGTGAAGGTGTTGTGTTGGACGTGATCGACACTGAAATTGTCTGAGTTGGGGCCATGTTGCTGACCCTTCACAAAGCGGGTGGGTCTCCTGCAATCAGCAGAAGGCCTTGGGGGGACGGTGCTCCCACGAAGAGGCTGCAGTTCTGCCTCCAGACTGCTTTGGCTTTAGGGCTTAACGACTGGCCGCTGCTGGCACCTCCAGCTCGCGTAGCCCGTGGACTCGAGATCTGTCAGCCTCTGCAAACTTGTGGGCCGGGTCCTTAAAATAAGGCCCGGTCACGGTGGGTGCCGCTTCTCAGAAGGACCCTGGCTAGACAAACAGGATGCCGGGGCACACCGCATCGTGAAGGTGTGTGTGCTCAATCTCCCCTTCACCACCTGCCCCCCGACAGCTCGGGCTCAGCACACCGGTTCGTTCCGAGTCAACGTTGTTGGTGCTAGCTGCGGTGTTCACACTGGTTTGTTCCGAGTCAACGTTGTTGGTGCTAGCTGCAGTGTTCACACCGGTTCGTTCCGAGTCAACGTTGTTGGTGCTAGCTGCAGTGTTCACACTGGTTCATTCCGAGTCAACGTTGTTGGTGCTAGCTGCAGTGTTTGCAATGGGACGGTTTTTCCGTCTCGCTCCAGGACAGGAGATGAGGAAGAACGTGTCTGGTCACATCCTCCACCCGTGGCCACCCCGGGCCCGCCTTCATCGTCTTAGCTAGCGGGATGCCTTAGTCCACGTGCGGCTATCACGTGGCCAGCGCCAGGTAAGTAAGCACTAGAGGCTGATTCAGCCCACGGCTCTGAAGGCTGGGAGACCATGGCGCTGGTGTCTGTGCAGGGTCCATCAAGACCTTGGGCTGCGGTGTGATACGAGGAGGACTGTCCAGTGAGACAGGGCTAGGTGCTTGGGTCTCTCCTCCTCTTCTTATGGAGTCACTAATGCCCCCTGGGGGGGGACTTCTTCTTTCTACCCGCCTCTCACCTCAATTCTGTCTCAGATGACGCACCCACCACCCAGTACCCCTGGCATGAATTCGGGGGTGGTAAACTTTCGGGTCTGTTGAAAACACAGCACAGGATAAACTGCTCTTAGGCATTTCTCTAAGGTGAGTACAATTTCCCAGCACACAGAAGGCGCTCAAGTGGCTTTCCATCGAAACGGGCACACACATGGTCACGCTGGGGAGCCAGCCATGGCTCAGGGGGTCAGCAAGGTTCAGAGAATGGGCGTGGAACCCCAGGGCCTTGCTCCAGCCCCAGCTCAGGTATGCACGTAGGCGTGGTGTGCTGTGTGTGTGCTGTGTGCGCGTGCATGTGTGTGCGTATGTGTGTGCGTATATGTGTGTGCATATGCATGTGTGGTATGCGTGTGTGTGGTGTGTCTGTGCTGTGTGTGTATTGTATGTATGTGTGTTGTGTGTGTTGTGTGTGGTGTGTCTGTGTTGTGTGTGTATAGTGTGTATGTATGTGTGTGGTGTGTCTTTGTGGTGTGTGTGTTGTGTTGTGTCTGTGTGTGTGGTGTGTGGTGTGTGTGATCTACCCCTGCCAGTTGTCCCCCACCTGTGGCACGGAGTCGGGACCGAGCCGAGTCCGGGTGTGCACAGGCACGTGGGTCATCGGCTCTGAGCCCACGGGGCCCACGTGCGAGGCCCTCACGGCGCGTGCGAGGCTCGCGTGCTCTGCCGGGCTCCGTCCCCACCGCAGGGTTGCTTCTCCCGCAGACCGCGCTCCGCGAGTCCCGACCCCCGGAGCCGTGGCTCGCGCTCCGCGTGTCCCGACCCCCGGAGCCGTGGCTCGCGCTCCGCGTGTCCCGACCCCCGGAGCCGTGGCTCGCGCTCCGCGTGTCCCGACCCCCGGAGCCGTGGCTCGCGCTCCGCGTGTCCCGACCCCCGGAGCCGTGGCTCGCGCTCCGCTGGGGCCGCGCGCTCTGCGGACATCTGTCGGCTACGTGGGGACGGCGGGGCAGCGGAGTGCGCGGCAGCGTTCTCCCTCCGCCTGCGCAGACGCAGGTGTGCGTGTGGAAATCCTCCCGCCGCAGGCTTTGGCGCAGCTCGATGTGCAGTGGACCCGGGTTAGCACCGGCAGCACGCACGTGGGGGGAGGGGCTGGGGGCTGCCGCCCTTCGCGCCCTTTCCAGAGCCCTCTTCCTGGGGGACCCTGGGCAGGACTCGGAGCCCCTCCCGCTGCATCCCAGAGGAAGCCTGGAGCTAGGGGGGCGGGGAACCAAGCGTCCTTGGGAGGCCCGGGCCCGGCTGGGCTCAGGGCGCCCCCTCCCTGGCCTTCCAGACAGCCTGCCGGGAGGAGCAGGGCGGAGGGAGAGCGTGACGGCCCAGGGCCCTGGTCCTTCCTACTCAGATCCCAGGCTGGCTTTGCTAGCCAGGGGACTCGGACGGCTGTGCAGGCGAGAACACCGCACTCCGATCGGAGCCGCTGTGTGGACCCGAGCACTGCGTCCCGGATCCGAGGCGCTGCCCTGGCGTCCTTCCCCGGGTGTGACCGTGTGGAAAGACAGGGCTGCGAGGGGCGTTCCTTCCCCCACACGCAGAGTCCTCCCAGAACGGAAGGGGAAGCCGGGAGGCCACTAGCTGTCCCTCCACGCGAAGGCTCGCCAGCTCAGCCACCGGAGAGTAAACCCTCACCAGATGGAATCTTCTGGCACGTGTCTCAGATTTCTTCGCTTTCAAAACTGTGAGAAACAGTCGCCCTGTCCGCCGCCCAGCCCTGGTATTGTGTTGGAGTCTCCGGAACCGGAGGCTGGAGGCGATCTAGAGCGGCCGGGGGAGGGAGGGGTCGGGCCCCGCGCTGCCCGATCGAGCCGCGGGCCTCAGCCCTCATTCCCAGCCTGCCGTGCCGCGGGGTGGACAGCCGGCGGGGCGTGCGTGGAGGTAGACGGGCTGGCCAGGACGCCCCGCCCGCGTGCAGGACTGACTGGGGTCCTGGGGGGAGCAGCGCAGCTACTGGAGGGCGGAAAGCAGCCTTTCACACACGCAGGCCGGGACTGACCTTGCCCCTCACCAGATCGAGGCACAGTTGGGTTCGGACTCCAGCCTCAAGCACCGTGGGAAATACATTTCTGTCGCTCAAGCCGCCAGCCGATGGCATTTTACTACAGAATCCCTCACCAAAGTGACTCTAAGGCAGGACGCGCAAAGGGAAGGAAAGGAGAAGGCCCAGAAACAAATGGGAGAGAGATGGGGGGGGGGCGGGAAGATTCCGGAACAAGGTGCATTGTTTTTGAACAATGGGATGTGAATGCCAGAAGAAGTGGTCTTAGAATTGGGAAGTGACAAAAGTTATTCTGGACTAAGTGTTCCTCTGAATAACATCGAAATATTGTCTGACTTAAACCTTAGGACAATGAAAGATTATAGTGGAGCCACATGCAAAGTTAACATGAATAAAGAGAACAATTGCCATGATAATATTTGTTGGCAGTTAGACACAAGAGAATACATGACCCCAGCATATGGGAAAAGCTAATATTTCAAAACATTCTTAATGTTTTTGCATATAGCAAGCTTATGAGAGACGACTATTTATCAGAATAAAGACAACAGATGAACAAGACGTCTGGACAAATGGTAGTTAAATAGAGCTCAATGAATGGGGTAAACAGTTAGAAACAAGAGAAAACTGTCTTTGAAAGAGGGAGAATTGAAAGGAACACAGGAGTGAAAACTGGTCCCAGGAAATGTCATCAGAGAAAAGATGCAGGGGAGGAACTCATAGAAAAAAGAAAACTATGAGCATGTTAAAAATCTTCAAAAATGCACGAGATTGGAAAAGAAGACTCAATTTGTATGTAATTGGAAATAGTGAAGTAAAAATCCAGAATACATTCTAAATTCTAAAGCCAACATTTAAAACAACAACCGACTTCCTTAAATAGAAAGAAACTTAGTATTAGAAATAGCCACACTCTGTGGTTGAGAAAATTCACCCACAATGACAGCCACGGGAACACATTCTGGTAAAACCGTTGGGCGCCATTCACGTGAAGAGGAAATTCACTGGAACCCACACAGCAAGACCGGAGTCTCAGCGAGGAAAGAAGAACAGACCGACACTCGGGGAAATAAAACGCCCATGGAAGGTTCTCAGAGAGAGGAGATGCGAGCCCACCCACCCACGGACCGGCGCGCAGTGCCCTGGGCTCCTCCTCAGTGTCTAGCCAGGACTCATCTTCAGCCAGGCAATGGAGGGGCCGTGGCGGGAGGGAACGGGGCGGCGGAGGCCGGGCCGGGGGCCCCAGGACCAGTGGCCGGTGCTGACCCCGGGGGCCTTTCACACGTGCAGCTCAGTCAGCCGTGCAAGCGGGCACACACGCGAGGAAGGGGAATCGGTGAGCAGGCAGATCCCCTCTCTGCCTGTAGGGATTCACTGACAAAGGAGAATCCGTGACTTCAAGTTAGTTGCTTTGGGGCAAGAGGACGGAAGGAGAAGGAAGAGAAGGGTTAAAGGAAAAGGCGTGACCAGGAGAGAGGAGCAGCACACACGGAAATGAAGGAGAGCCATGTACACGTGGCTTTCAGGCCGGCTTGCCGAGCGAACCTCAGCACCACGCCGGACGCTTGGGGCCCACCGGAAACACAGATTAAACGTGATCTCTACGCGGGTTCCGTGGCCGCGCCGTCTGAGGGGGCAGGGGCCGAGGCCCCGGGGCGCGGCAAGGGGATCCAGGGACACGGCAACGAGGCCGCGCTGTGATCCCGTCATTCGCCAACACGCACCCAGCAACACAGAGGCGCCGCCGCTGTCGTGGGACCCGTGGGGGACGCCGGAGAAACGAGTGGAAGCCACTGTCGCGGGAGGACTCGGCCCCGCTCCCGGTCCCAGACGGACCACGGTGAGGAAGGATGGAAGGCTGCAATGACAAGAGCAATGGGGCAGATCCCACAATGAACCACTGACCTCTGAACTCCGGGAATCGAGAGAACGTCTTCTTTTCAGAGCAGGTGAGACATCCTGCCGATTGACCACGGCTATTGCCACCGAGAGCGTCTCATTAAATCCAAAGAGTAGAAATAACACATTCAGCATTCTCGTACCACAGGCGATGAGACTGGACGTTAATTATGGCACTCACAAAACCCAAATGCCTGTCGGCCAAGCAGGCTGGTAAACAGCTCTTGAAGCAAAGACAAAATAAGGGCAGATATCACGGCATTTCATGATGTAATAGAGAAAATTAAAAAAAATAATCTGCAGGATACCATCGAAGTAGATATGAAGGGGCAAATCAAATTTTAGCCTTAGAAATGAAGTTAGAAATTTCGAAATAAGAAAGTTCGCATTAGAAATGAAAATCAAAATGAATAGAGCAACACACTCACACGCACACACACACACACATGCACACGCACACACGGAAAGGAGCAACCAGCTAAACCCAAGGAAATAGTAGTAACACGGAAGCCACAAGACTAGTGAATTCCAACGGCTCAAGGAAAAGAAGCAGGATTAGTAGACGCATCGAGTATCTGGCTCGTGAAGAGTTCTGGACGGGGCTGGGAAAAGAAAACATAAACACACAACACGAGAAGTAGCAAAGGGCAGACTGACATCACGTGTCAAGGGGCTCATACTTGAGTGTACATTTGTAGAGCGGGCGGGAGATTCAGTTGTCGCTGGAGGCCTTGGAGGATGGGCTGTCTGAGGGTTGCAGGTGCTGGTTTTGGGGGTGTCTCCTGTCGCCCCGTGTTGTTCTCTTGGGGTGCGTATGGGCTTTCTGGCACGGACGGTTTTTACTTTAAGCAGCAGAGAGCTCGACGGAAACGGTTTCCTAAGCGGGACTCCTCTAGAAATCATTAACTCTGACAGGCTGTGCCTGACAAATCAGTACTTGTAAGAGCTTCCCTCGGTGGGCCGAGGCACGAAGCTTCCCGAGGACGGCATCTTACTCATGGGTGTTACCTGCGTGTCAGGAGGCCCGCCTCTGCACTCTTCCATATGGCTCCAGCTCTGTGTTAGGGAAATGGTCTTAGGTTTGTTGACAGAGCAGGCCACCCCCGAGCTAGGTGGGACACGTTTCCCTCTTGGCTGGGGCCCTGCCTGAGATGGGCACAGATACCCTGGAGAAACTCGGAGAAGTGAGTACAGGGAAGGCATGACCTCAGCGCTCACGGTGTCCTTGCAAGATCAGATGTCTGGTGGTCAGAGACAAGTTTGTTTCCCAAATTATTAGACTACTTTGTAAAATTCCATGCAAGTTTTAAGTGCCAGTGCCACGAGGCTATTTTCTGGCACAGTGCAAAGTGCGAAAATTGACCCCATTAGAGAGAGACCATGTCCTCCGTGGCCAGTTACTGCTGATGAAGTTGAGGAGGAGAACTCGCTCTTCCAAGCCATCTCCCACAGAGGGAGTGGGCCAAGTTTAATTGGAACTGTTAATAGCAGTCCATTTAAATAACTCCAGAGTGTGTGCGAATGTGGGCACTGCCAGGCTCTTCCTCTGAACCACAGAGGCTCTCCTCACCACGACAGGGCTTCTACGGAAGTGTAAAGCACGGACCGACGTCCCTGACGAACGTAGATGAGCAAAAACCCCAGGAAAACATCGCCAGACAGGAGCAAGCAGCCTGTGACAAAACTGTGTGTCATGATCAAGCACTTGTTTTACCACCAACAGGAGAGCAGTTCAGTATTAGAAAATATATTAATGTAATCCATCAAGTACGCACAGCTAAGGAGAAATCTCATCCGATCATTCCAAGAGCAAAAGAAACATTTTGCATTATTAAACACACACATGTTAGGAACTTGATAAAAATAGCAATCCATGCATCTGGACGTGAGCACGGTATTCAACAGCAAACACAGACATCCTTCCAATGAACGACAGGAAGAAAACAGAGATGCCTTCCTCCTCCCACCACTTGGAATTGTGTTAGATGGCGGGGTCAGAGCGGAGGAAAGGTCCGGCGCGTGGGCACTAGGAGCCGCTCAGGCTCAGGTGAGTCCCCCAGGTTCCTGTGCTGGGAAGCGGTGAACCTTCAAGAGGTGGGTTCTTGGGGGAGGTGGTTAGGCCATTGGAGGAGAGCGAGAAGAAGCCGTAGTAAAGGAGCAAGCCGGAAGGCATTGCTCCTGCGCCTGTCCACCACAGGTCTGCTGGCTCGTAGATCACCGTGTCCCTGACACCCACCTCTCCGTGTGTACCCACCACGGTGCCACCTCCCAAGACGGTCACCAGAGCCGGGCAGCCGTGGCCCCGAGCTCTCAGACCTCGGCACTGCCAGCTGCGCGAGTGTCCTTGCTCGGCGGAGTACTCTCCCTGAGGTGCTTGGTTATCGCGTCGGAGAACATCCATACAGTGCTGGGGACAGGAGAGAGAGAGAGAGAGAGAGAGAGTCCGCTTGTATGTGCCACGGGCCCCAACAAAAATTCGTAAGGAAAACCAAACAACGCTTACCCAAAACACTGAAGGGATGGGAGAAGCTTGACAAAAGAGGTCTACTAATATAAGTAAATTAATAAATAACATTGAACAATCGATAAGCTCTCTGAGAAAATAGGATTTCTTCCCTCAGTTCCTCGTGATGGGTAGAGCTAACCCTTCTGGACATTCTACGTGGAAATGGGAAGAAGGCGAAACCTCTTTGTTCCGTGGTAGACATCGAGCGCAGTGCCGCGATCGACGCGGACGTGTCTGCCGCCTTGACCTGCCGACGTCATTTCCGGCGGGTCACTTCCGGTTGCGTGTGGCACGCGGGCTTGACGTGCTAAAGGCCTTCCCTGTTGTTTCGCTCCCTGGCGTTTGGTCTGATCTTGCGAGGACACCGTGAGCCACTGAGGTCATGCCTTCCCCCTGCTCACCTCTCCGCGCTCCTTCTTCGGGCGTGGAGGGGCGAGCACGTCTCCGACAGGTCCGAGGGCTTCTCCAGTGCGCGCAGCGTCTGTCCCCGCACCCTTGTCGGCGGCGCAGGCTACCTCATCCCGGTAACAGCCATCCCAAGCAGTGGGAGGGGAGGGGAGGGGAGCTCGCCGTGCTCTCAATGGACACTTCCTCCCCCTTGGTGTTTAGTGATGTTGAACATTTTCACCATACTGCTGGTCTTCCTTTGACAGCTGTCTGTTTAGGCGTCTGTCCGTGTTTCCATTAGCATTTTAACTCTTTTCTTACTTTTTTTTGGAGGGGTGGTGGTCATGGGACTTGCACTCGGGGCCTGGGCACTCTCTCTGAGCTCTTCAGCTCAAGGCCGGTGCTCTACCACTTTCAGCCGCAGCGCCACTTCCGGTTTTCTAGCGGCTCATTGGAGATGAGAGTCTCATGGACTTTTCTTGCCCAGGCTGGCTTTGAACCGTGATCGTCAGATCTCAGCCTCCTGAGTAGCTAGGATGACAGGCGTGGGCCCTTGGCGCCCGCACTATTCTTTGTGAGCTCCTTTTGTGCCGGACGCCACGTGTCCTTGTCAGAAGTATGCTGGGCACCTTTCCTCGGCTCAGCGGGCCGAGGGGACTCCACCCTGCTCTCTGCTCCCGGGATGCTGGGGTTCCCAGCTGTGATAAACAGTGAGAGGACATGGCGAGCGGACCTTGGGGCACTCGAGGTGACCCTGCCACGCAGTCCACACTTTCTTTTCAGTTTCGGAGGTTTGGGCTGAGGAGACAGCAACCTCATGAGGACAGAGGAGTCAGACAAATAACTCCAAAGTCTGTGCTCGGCCCCAAGGGGCAGGAAAGGGGCCAGGCATCCGGACGGAGCCTCGGAGACAGATGCCAGCCGCCTCCTGCACCCAGCGGCCATCGCCGGTCCCTTCCGCAAAGGCCCCTTCGTCTGCGGGATGCGGCCTCCTCCCGTCCGCTATGGGGGCTGGGAAGCGAGGAAAGCGAGGAAAGATGAGCTCCAAGCCCCTCCACCGCACCGGGCGCCGGGCAGAGCACGCGGGGGCCGGAAACCCCACCCACGGGGACCGAGGGGGGTCCAGCGGGGGCCGGCCTCGCCTCTTCTGGGATGGCGTTCCAGGGACTCTCCGAGGACTGAAGACCGGCTGGCCCAGGGCCAGCCCGAGCAGTGGGCCTGGGGTCCTGCACACAAGACCCAGATGGACGGGAACCTGGCCCCCTCCTCGCCACGCCAGGAACCGGGAGGCTCGCGGCCTGCGTGCTGAGCGCACGGAAGTGAGGTCCCCGGAGCACCGCTGGCAAGGCCACATTTTCACCAGCAACCACGAGCACGCGTGTACGCGGGAAAACACGCACGTCTCCGCAAAGAAACAGATGCATACGAGGGATACAACCCCAGACCTTTCAGCACGTTGGGATACGACTTAAAAATTAGACAGCCAAGGGCACGGGCTCCCTAGAACAGAAGGACACAGAAAGAAACGAGGAGCCAGAGGGCAGGAGTGCCTGGAATGGCCCCAGGGGAGCAGAGCAGCGGGTTCAGGGTGGGCCGAGCCTCACAGCGGGTAGCATTAGAACAAACGTCGAAACCCCGTGTCCTTCCTTCTCTGGAGCAGAAGGGGAGAAGGAAAAGCTGAAATCAAGGCTGAAATACCCAATTTGGCTGGGGGGGAAAAATCCAAATAGGATAAACCTAACGAACCCCCTGCCAAGTGCATCATCATTAAACTTCTGCCAGGTAAGAAACAAAGGAAGAAACGTGAAGGCTGCCAGAGAAAAGTTCCCCCTAACCCAGAGAGGAGAAAAATCGCTGGAGTGACAGTGTATTTGTCACCAGGAACAGGGAGGCTGAGGAGAGATGACACAATATTTTTCAGCACCTGAAATGAAAGTACTGTCGTCTCACAATCCCACACCCAGGAAAATACCCTTCAAGAGAGAAGGGGAATTGAGGCATTCTCAGCTGAACGAAACGAAGACCATTCGTCACCACCAGACCTGTCCAGAAAGAATGGCCAAAGGAAGTCCTCAAAACAGAGCAGGAAGGTCGAGACAGCGTCTGAAAACACTGAGCAGGAGAGACGAGGAGCTACTAAACAAAAGCAAGGATGAATAGAAGAGACTTTCCCTCTCTCTTGCTTCTTGTAAATGACACGTAAATGACCGAGGCAACACTCATAGCACTGTTTGATGGGGTGATCGATATAAGTGCAGGAAGTGTTTGAGAGAATTACTAACGGGGGACACCACGGGGGCCTAAAGGGAGTTAAGTGTCTATGCTTCACTACAGCCAGGACAAGGATGACCTCTGGGGGGGGGGGGCGCGTGAGGGGTTATGTACACCCAAGAAACTCAGTCTTCACCACCCCAGCCCTGGAAGAGCCAAGATCCAAGACACACTCATACCCCATTGCAATGCGCAGAGACGTGCAAATGCCCACTGCAATCCACAGATGTGCAAATACCCACTGCAAGGCTCAGAGACATGTGACTACCTATTTCCATGCACAGAGACACACTAATACCCCTTTGCTATACACAGAGATGTGCAAATACCCACTGCAATGCACAGACACACGGTAAAACCGCATTGCCATGCTCGGGGACCTGAGAATACCCACTGCTATGTCTTGTGCCTGGAAAGAAAGATGACACAATGAAACTTTCTGCAAGCTGTGAGAGCAAGCAAGGGTGTCAGTCTGGCTAAAGTCCAGGGTGTGTGTGTGTGTGTGTGTGTGTGTGTGTGTGTGTGTGTGTGTGTGTAAAACACCACAGAGCTAAAATGAGATAACTTAGGCTCTCAAATATTAATAATGGCACTATGTAAATGAGCTAGTTACACCAACAAAGTTACACAGGATTACGGAGCATCCTAGAAAGCGTAAACCAACCGGAAGATATCTCTGTCTTCAAGCTATGAAGGACCTCCACTGAAAGAAGAGGGAAGAAAGATGCCCCAGGCCGGTGTTCATCAGGGGAAGGCAAGAGTGGCCACCTTCGTGCTGGACAAAGCAGACCTCAGACCATGAAAACTACCAGACAGGCGGGCGCGTTATACAGGGATACAGACACGACATCGTAACTTTGATGTACCAAACAACAGAGTCGCAAAGTATGGTGGGCAAAATACCCCACTATGGTGGAAGGACAGACAGACAAATGTCATTAGAGATGGAGAGTTCAACCTTCTTCTCTTGACACTTGGTGGGACAATTAGACAAATATAAACAATGTTGGCCATCCATGCACCAAGCAGGAACAACCGACATTCATAGAAGACTCTGTTCCTCAAAGCAGCCTACACAGGTTTTCAAGTGTCTGTGGAAATGTGCCAAGACAGAATAGCTCCTCCACATGAAACAAATCTTAATCTCTGGCCACTGCAGAAGTCATCTAGAGATGAATAACTCAACAACAGCAGGAAATCCCCAGGTACCTGGAAACCAAAGAACACTTCTGAGTAATCCGTGGGTCAAAGGAAAAGTCTTGGGGAAATAAAGAATTCATTCAACAGAATGAAAGTGAAATGGCATCTTATCGGATATAGCAGAAGCAGCCACAGCCCGGAGAGGGACATTATGGCACTAAGTGTGTATGCTGTTAAAGAGGAAAAATCAGCAATCCAAGCTCACACCACCATAATCTAAAATAAACCCCGAGCAAATAGGAGCAAGTAACGGATACATAAGAGCAGAGACTTAAACAATGGGTCATAGTAAAGATGTCAATTGTACCTAGATACATAGATACATATCTGTATATAAGTATAATATATGTAAATATACTTATATGTGTACATATATATTTAGATGCAGTACCTACCTAAATCAGCAAGTTTTCTTTTACACATATATGCAAAGTTATTATCCAGTTGTGGAATATGGAAAGGCAGGCAGGCTCTATGGAGAGGCAAAGGCACTGGAATGGCTCAAATTTGAAATCAGAATACAGCAGGAAATACCAGTTCACTCCGTTTTGAAACAAACTTTAATTTTGTGGCAAAATGTGTATTGCCCGAGACTTACCATCTTAGTAGTTGTTAAATGAACAGTCTGGCAGTGCTAAGTGTATTTACATCATTGTGCAACCGATCTGCAGGACTTTTGTCTTTTTCCCAAACGGAAACTCTGACCCCAGGAAATAATAGCTCCCCATTTCCTCTTTCCCCTGACCCTGGCGAGTTGCCTTCCATTCTTTGTCTTGGGACCTGAGCACTTGGGAACCTCTTGTAAGTGAATCTGAATTCGGTTTGCCCTTCTGTGACTGGATTGGTTCCGTTCAGACACTGCAGGGTGCCCAGACAGGCAGCGCGCGGCAGAATTCCCGTCCTTTCAAGGCCCCCTTGCACAGGGAGACCATTTTGCCCGTCCAATCACCCGGCGTCACTGGCTTGACTTTCTCCCACTGCTGGTTTTGTTTTGCTATTGGAATTCATGCTGCTACAGCCATGGCTGCACCAATATCTCAGGGACTTCCCTTCAGTTCTTTCTTGGAGGTAGCCAGAAATGGAATCCTGGGACCCTGAGAAGATTTTTTACTTTCGACCTTTAAAAAAATTTAGTTCTAAAATCAAAGCAGTTTCTGAATACAACGCATCTTGATCTGTGCCTCTCCTTCAACATTCTCACCCATCCCTCCCAACCCATCCCTTGCGTCACTTTAAAAATTTTTTTGTGGTATAGACAACGAAATCTGGTCTGCATTCTTCCCCTTCCCATCGTCATTCCTCGACTCCTCTCCCCTAGGCCCCACCCGCTTCTTGGACGTACCCATTTCCTGGTGTTGATTTGTTGTGCTTTGATCTAGTCCTTCCACAAAGTCTATACTACTATAGTCTATACAAAGTCTATACTACCAAGATAGATAGAGTCTGTTATGCTTCAGTTACTTCACTGGTAACCACGTGCATACTACCCAGTGTGTTTTCTTGTAGATTCATATACTAGCTCTCATAAATGAGGGAAACCATGCAAGCTTTCTGTCTCTGGGTCTGGCTTACTGCACTTAATTCTGGTGAGAATATGGCTGAAAGGGAACTCTAGTACACTGTAGTCGTGTAAGCTTGCTCAGCCACTTTGGAAAGCAGTATGGAGGCTCCTCAAAAAACTAAACATAGAATTACTCTATGAGCCAAACCATCCCACTCCTGGGCATTTAGCCAATAGAACGCAACCAAGGCTACAGCCACCAGCACACCCATGTTCCCCACACCTAAGATACGAGATCAGCCCAGATGCCCCTCAATGGACGATGAATGCATGCAGAAATGTGGTATAGATACGTAATGGAATTCTGCTCACCCCTCAGAAAGGATGATATTGCACCCTTCATAAGGAAATGGAAAGACTTGAAAAAAATTGTGTTAAGTGAGATATTAAGAGATACTTTCCTCCTTTTGAGGAGTCAGCATGGTGTTCCCCATAGCAGCTGCACCCCTTTACATTGCCACTGCAAAACATGACATTGTCACTCCAGTCCTCCCCAGCTCTTCCTGTCTGTGGTTTTGATAGTTTGCATTTGCCCTGATTGGTGAAGTAGCACCTACAGGGTAGGGGTTGAATTGCATTTCCCTGATTGTCGGTGCTGTGTATTTTGTGTGCTATTATTCATTTAGACTTAGTATCTTAGGTGCTTATTGCTCATCTATACTTAGTACCTTATATGCTTATTATTCATTTGCATTTCTTCTTTGGAAATATCTAGTCCAGTCACTTGTCATTTTAAACATCAGGTTGCTTTCATTGTTTGGGTTGTCGGCTCTTTATTTATTATAGACCTCAACCCTTCACCAGATGTGTGATTAGTAAATGTCCTCTTGCATTCTATGGCGTGCCTTTCACCCTGTTGAGTGTTCTTTTGACATACTGTACTACATATTAAGAATTTTTAGGTAGCTAAAACCATGCGATATTGGCAGACACCTAGAGAGATCAGGGGAATAGAAAGAGGATCCACAAATTGGCTACTTAAGTACAGCAAGCTCATTTTTGACTAAACTACAAAAAAACAATTTAAGAAGAAATACAAGTGCCATAACTATTAGTGCCAGAACAATTGCACATCCACAGGCAAAATAAAAACAGAGCAAAGCAAGGTGCCTAGGTATAAATCTTACATGTATAAAACCTAACCTGGAATGGATCAGACTTAACTGTAAAATGTAAGACTTGTAGGAAAATGTAGTTGGAAATCTTCAGAGCTTAGGGAGAGACAAAGAGTCCTTTGTATAATGAGGAAAACGGATACGTTGAACCTTACGAAAATGAATTTCTGACTTTGTTAAAAAGCAGCGGGGAGGCCGTGAGACGGAAAGCCGCAAAGTGGGCGGAGGTACCCGCACGCTGCAGAGCTGAGGAGGAGGCGACCCGCGGGGCGTGTGGAAAAGGCAATTCCAGGAACGGCCGAACGGGGCCGCTGGGCGCGCGTCCCCCCGGGGAGAGGGAGACGAAGCCCCCCGGTGCCCCCCGCCCGCCTTCCCACCGGCGGGGCTGGCGACGCGGGTGGCGGGTGCTGCCTGGGGGGGGGGCGAGGGGCCGGGCCGCCCACCCCGTCACCGCCCCGCGCCCCAGCGGGGTCACCCCTGCGCGCTCCCGTCTGCACGGAACGCGTGCACGGGCGTGCCAGCGGCTTGATGCTCTCACGGCCCCCGGGGGGCAGCGGGCCTCGCGGCCTTCGCTGATGAATGAGCGAGCGGACGCGGCCATCGGCACCCGAGCGGCAGAATCGCAGCAGCCGGAAAGAGGACAAACCATCCACACGTGCGAGAATACGGATGGACCTCCCAGGAGTTGTGTAAGCGAACAGAGCCAATCTGCAAAGGTCACTCGGGCTAAGGTTTTCCATTTTATATCACGTTGTTAAATTGACTAAGGTATAAAACCAGGGCGCAGAGGCGTGATTGCACTGGCCGAGGAAGGGAGGCCCCGGAAGGGAGGCTGCGCGCGCCGGCGAGAAGCCCCGGGAAAGCAGCAAGGGCGCGAGCCACCGCTGTGTCCCGGGCTCCCCAGCTTAGGAAGCCAACCCGCAGACACCCCCCCCCACACACACACAACGTGCACCCTGGGGGCTGGGATCCGGTGGTGGCCTGGCCAGGCTCCCTCCGCTCTGGCTCTCGTAGCTGCTGTCCCGACGGCGCCTGATCCAGGGGCTCCCGTCTGGGTCCGGCAGGCCTCGGCTCCTCCCCTGCACATGTCAGGGAAGCCGCCCGGCGTGGCCGGCGTGGCAGGGCCAGGAGGCAGCCACGCCCTGGTCCCTGAGGCTGACCTGCGAAGAGGCCTCTGCGGCTCATACATGCGCGCGCACACACACACACGCACACACTCACACTCACACTGTGTTCGCGCACACTACACGTTAGACACACCAAGCCACACACCTGCACGCCACACGCATGCCACCTGTGCACACCCACACCGTGCGTACACGCGTGCATGCTTCTTCCACATGCCGTATTCACACACCACACACAACACCCACGTGCCAATTTCTACCAGACACCGTGCATGTCGCATTTATACTAAAGGCAGCGCACATGCCACAAGCACACACATACATACTTGCATCTGCGCTTCGACCGCATGCATGCACGCGCACCCCAGCTGGGAAGAGGGTTAAAAACCATGGTAGCAAAGTTGTATGAGGCAAACAAGGAAACACTTCAAGACGAACAGAGTTGAGCGAGGGAGAGACGCGCAGCCAGGAAGGCGAAGCTCAGCCTTCCGCGTGTCATTTCATAAATATAAAATCATCTCAGCACAAATACACTTTTCTTGGCTCTAAATTACTTCATTATATATTTCATAATAAATTGGAAGGCATTGCTAAAAATAGCCAGTAAGCCTTTCAAAAAGAAGAACAAAGAGAATTGTATTAAAATATGTCTCTACAGGGAGAGGCGGAGTGGATCTGCTGATAAGCCAACCTGGTGAAGATCTGGGCCGGTGGGGGGTGGGGGGAAGCAGCCCCCGCCACCGGGGGCAGAGCTCACACGACTGACGCGTGGGGGCGGGTTCGAAGTCAGAGCGGAGTCTGTGGAGACGCCTAGCCGAGGGCTGCAGGGTCTGAGGGCTGGGAGGGCTGTGGAAATGGAGAACCTGGGAAACCGCTCCTGGGTGCTGCGGAGACCCCGAGGAGCGCAGGCAGCGATGTCCAGCAGGAGTGGACGGCCTGGCCTCTGGCCATCCACTCTCCCCCCGGGAAACCCACCCCCGACGCACTGGCAAGGTCTGTGGGAAGCAGAGGACTTGCCCAGGAGCCATCCGGGAGCCATCCGGTATTCCTCCAGGATCCCTCCTTGATACCAAAGTCCGCCAACACCTAAGTCCCTTCTAGAAAACATGGTGGCACCGTATTTTCAAGGATCTATACACATCTGCCTTGAGTTACTGGCAAGCTCCAACATAGTGGACAGTAACATGAGCAGCACTGTGCTCCGCTCTCCAGAGAACAAGGGAACAAGTCTATTCATGGGCTACAGGGTACAGGGCCAACTGGTCTACCTCTATCTGTCTGTCTACCTGTTTGTCTATATCTATCTCTATCAATCAAATATCTATCATCTATCTATCTATATCTATCCATCAATCATCTATCTATCATCTATCTATTTATCTATCTCTATGTATCATCTATCTATACTATTTCTCATCTATCTTATTTATCTGTATCTATCTATCTATTGTCTATCTACCATCTATCTATCTATCTATCTATCTATCTATCTATCTATCTATCTATCTATCGTCTATCTGCTATCTATCTATCTATCTATCTATCGTCTATCTACTATCTATCTATCTATCTATCTATCTATCTATCTATCTATCTATCTATCTATCTACTATGTATCATCTCTGATCTATTGATATGCCTGACCAAAGCAAAGCTTTTGCTTTCTCCTTCTGGTCAGAGGATGCCAGCATCAGAATCGGACACTCTGGTCACTGTGGAGAGCCTTGCCGTGGGTCCCTGCCTGTCAGGGAGCTGGTGGGCGTTCCAGGTGAGCCCCTGCTGGTGACGGGAAGGGCGCAGGTGGGGGCCCGCTGAGATATCAGTGCCTCCGCAGCATGAGGACTGTGTACTTTCTCCTGGAGTTTGGAGTGGGGTGGGAGGCAGAACAAAGCCCACAGCCTGTCCTCCCGTGGCCTGCAGCAGCTGGGACTGTGATGTCCTCCCATACAAAGGTGGAAGAGGCTGCCGGGGCACGGCGGGCAGGGCTGGACGGCAGCCTCTGTGCATAAGGCTGCTCCTTGCCCTGCTTGGCCCCCTCCGCGGGCAGGGGCTGCCCCTGGGCTGGTGGGGGGGGGGTCTCTGGTCAGTTTGCCTGCTCCAGCAGGGCTTCTGCAGACGTGTTAAGTGGGGCGCGAGGGTCCTGGCGACCGTGCAGCGCAGCCTCGGCGTTCCCCAGGGCGAGGCCCAGCGCCGGGGAGAGGCGCCGCCCTCGGGCCCTGCGTGCTCCTCCCTGTGCCCCGGTGGGACTCACGACTTGGGAAGGAGACTTTTTGTGCATGCTCTCTGCTCTCTCCCTCGGATAGCCCTGTCCTCCGCTTCCGGGCCGCGGATGAAGCTCTGGGGACCCCCCCCACCCCCGGGTCTGCGGTGAGAAGCAGAGGCAGAGGGGAGATGGCTCTGGGGAACAGGAGTTTGTGCTCCGCTGTGTGCTCGCTTGTCACGAGGCCAGGCGCCTTCCACACGGCGGGGTTCCAGCTTCCTTCACCTTGCAGGACCTATTCATGGCTCACACTTACTACATCCCTGCCATATGTTCAGTGAGGCTGAGCCTGCCAGGCAAGTGTTCTTCACGACGTGGAAACAGAGCCTGAAGTTGAGGATCTTCTCGTCACCACCATCACCATCACCATCGCCATCGCCACCACCACCATCACCATCATCACCACCATCGCCATCATTCCCATGGTCGTTACTCACACAGCTCCATCGCCACCATCACCACCACCGTCTCTGCCTCGGCTTGCTCAAGGCCGTGCTTTCGGAACTGCAACGCCCCCACGCGTGTGTGCACGGTGGTGCCCGGCACCGCGGGCCCCACAAACGCCGGCCCTTGCACTCCCTGAGATGCAGTGTTCAGATCAAGTCGGCGCTGCGTCCGAAGCTGCGGAGCGTACCGCCTGCTGAGACGGCCCACGAGAAACATGGCGCCGCTCGCGCACCGGGCTGCTCTGGCCGCTGCCCGAGCGCGCGGCAGGCTCTCCCCAGTGCCCACGGCTTCTTTCTTTGCTGCCAGCCTGCTCTGCACTCAGGCGGCACCCGTGGACCCGGGGGCAGGGGCTGACAGGGCCCTGTCCATCACCCGCCCCGCAGTGCCCTCTGGGGGTGCTTGTCTCCCAGTCTTTCAAAGGAGCCGGCTGCACGGAAGAGCAATCTGTCAGCATCGCCTCCGAGTCGGCCCGGGCGGTGGAGCCTGTGCCCCGGCCTCGCCAGGCAGCTCTGGGACGGGGAGCTTCCCAGGCCGAACCCCCAGCTCTGGCAGGGCGGAGAGCCCGTGCGTGCGCAGGGCAGGAGCTGCCCTGACGGGGGAGCCGCGGGCCCAGGAGACGCCCCCGCGAGCGTGGGGTGGCTGCCATCTCCGGGCAGGGAGGCTGGGTCCCTGCTGGACCAGTCTGGAGAGTGGATGAGCCACGCCCCAGGGCACGGGCGGCAGGGGACAGCCCAGCTTCGGGATGGACTGAGCACGAGCCCTCGCGGAGATCTCCTCAGTCCCATCGCCTGGGGTGCAGGACGCTGGTGTGTGGGGACAAATAAGCGCCATCGCCAGTGCTGCTGGAAACACTGAATGGGACTCCGGGCTCGCAGCGTGGGGGTGGGTTTGGGGCTCCCCTCTCTTTAGTCAGCTGGATGTTGGCTCTGACCAGCTCCTGTGGGGTCAGCACTTCTGAAGGCGGTGCCCCCACCCAGTGGGAGTCCCGGGCCACTTGTGACTGACGGGTCTGCAGCTGGATTTGACGCAGTGTTTCCCTGGGGCCAGGGCTACCACGGGCGAGGGGAGGTGGAGAGAGAAGGGAGGTCGGCGCCCCAGGGCGGGGCGGTGGGGCGGGTGGGGGGAGACTCGCGAGGGAATAGGCAAGCGGGGGTCTAGCGCTACAGTGTGGTGATTTCAGCTCAGTGGGCGGGGATGCCAACTGTAGCCCGATGACGGGCAAACAGACCTGGGGAAGCGAGGAGCGGGAGAGGGAGAGACGACCAGAGCCCATCTAGGCTGTTGAGGAAGAGCCACTAACGCAACGGCTGCATCCTCGAACCCCTCCCTGGAGAAAGTGGTTGGGAGTTGGAGTCGCATGTTTGGAATTGGCCGGAGGAGAGAGGAGGGCTGGCCAAGGCGAGGGTGGAGAGGAGGGACAGGCAAGCCCCGCAGGGCCCTGGACGGCCTTGGAGAGCATGGGCTTGGACGTGGCGGGTCTTGATCGTGGGGACGAACAGCAGAGCCCTAAGTCGGAGGGCTCGGCCAGCGGCAGGGGCCGGGCACCACGGGGCTGCGGCGCGAGGCTCTGGTGCATGGGGAGGGTGAGGAGGACGGCGTGGAGGCGTGGTGGGCGGGTGAGACGGGGGCCCAGGTGCATGCTGGGATACCCGGGGCTCAGCCAGGCCCTTGGGCCCTTGGAAGAGTGGTGCCCAGACCAGGGCTACGTCCACAGCTGGACGGCTCAGTGTGGCAGCGTCTGGAAGGTTGAGTGCGTGCCGTCAAGAAGTTTGTCAAGGCAAGCCGGGAGTTGAGAGGGCCAGTGAGGGAAACCCAGGAACGGCGAGTCCGGCGTGGCGCGGCGTGGGATGGGTGAAGTCCGCCTGGGGCTCCCACGGAGACGCGGCAGGCATCCGTGTGGGGCACACGGTCAGCACAACTTAGACTGGGTTGTGGGCGCTGTCTCTCTGAGCTCCGTCTCCTCATACAAAGCGCACTCTCACGGAGGTCAGTCCTGCCCTTTCCATGCCTAATCCCATCCCCTGAGCACCCGCAGGGAGCACTGGACAGTCTGGAAACTGCCAGGCTCCAGAGCGTCCACGGTGCGGCCGGCCTGGCGTGCTCCAGACAAGGGTGCAGACGGAAGCGAGTCCGCAGGGACCTGTGGGAGGTCGTCTCGTGCAGGAAGACACGACAGGGCTGGAAGTCGAATCTGATGCAGGAGCAATTTCCTCTGCCATCCAAGAGGGCGGTGAGCTGACTGCTGAGAGCCCTTGTCATTGCGGCAGTCCACGATTTTGAGGCACTTTAGCAGATTAGAGAATTAGTGGGTATGATGGGAAAGGCCAGGGAGTTTCAGACATCTGGGATGAATCTTACAATTTACAGCTATTTAGTTTTGAAAAAGCCACTTTACCATCTCTAAGCTTTATCAGAAAGAAATGGATCTAGAGCTTAAGGCACAAGTTGGCCTTGAGAACTAATTGAGAAACAGTGAACACAGACTTTGGTATGTGGTTACTGATGAACATGGCTACAGACGGTGACGGCGCTCTCCTGATGGTGATGATGGTGTGGTTGTAAGGAAATGATGGTGACAGTAGTGATGATAATGATGGTGATGATGATGATGGTGGTGGTGGTGATGGTGGTGGTGATGGTGGTGGTGGTGGTGGTGGTGATGGTGGTGATGGTGGTGGTGGTGGTGGTGGTAATGGTGATGATGGTGGTGGTGGTGATGGTGGTGATGGTGGTGGTGGTGATGGTGGTGATGGTGGTGATGGTGGTGGTGATGGTGGTAATGGTGGTGATGGTGGTGGTGGTGATGGTGGTGGTGGTGATGGTGGTGATGGTGATGGTGGTGATGGTGGTGGTGGTGATGGTGGTGATGGTGGTGGTGGTAGTGGTGATAGTGATGGTGGTGGTGGTGGTGGTGATGGTGGTGGTGGTGATGGTGGTGGTGATGGTGGTGATGGTGGTGGTGGTAATGGTGATGATGGTGGTGGTGATGGTGGTGATGGTGGTGATGGTGATGGTGATGATGGTGGTGATGGTGGTGATGGTGGTGGTGGTGGTAGTGATGGTGATGGTGGTGGTGGTGGTGGTGATGGTGGTGGTGGTGATGGTGGTGGTGATGGTGGTGATGGTGGTGGTGGTAAGTAATGGTGGTGGTGATAGTGATGATGGTGGTAGTGATGGTGATGGTGGTGATGGCGGTGGTGGTGATGGTGGTGATGGTGGTGGTGATGGTGGTGATGGTGGTGGTGGTGGTGATGGTGGTGGTGGTGGTGATGGTAGTGGTGATGGTGGTGTTGATGGTGATGATGGTGGTAGTGATGGTGGTGGTGGTGATGATGGAGATGGTGGTGGTGATGGTGGTGGTGGTGGTGGTGGTGATGGTGGTGGTGGTGGTGGTGGTGGTGGTGGTAATGGTGGTGATGGTGGTGGTGGTGATGGTGGTGATGGTGGTGATGGTGGTGGTGGTAATGGTGATGATGGTGGTGGTGATGGTGGTGGTGATGGTGGTGATGGTGATGATGGTGGTGATGGTGGTGATGGTGGTGGTGGTAATGGTGATGATGGTGGTGGTGATGGTGGTGATGGTGGTGATGGTGATGGTGATGATGGTGGTGATGGTGGTGATGGTGGTGGTGGTGGTAGTGATGGTGATGGTGGTGGTGGTGGTGGTGATGGTGGTGGTGGTGATGGTGGTGGTGATGGTGGTGATGGTGGTGGTGGTAAGTAATGGTGGTGGTGATAGTGATGATGGTGGTAGTGATGGTGATGGTGGTGATGGCGGTGGTGGTGATGGTGGTGATGGTGGTGGTGATGGTGGTGATGGTGGTGGTGGTGGTGATGGTGGTGGTGGTGGTGATGGTAGTGGTGATGGTGGTGTTGATGGTGATGATGGTGGTAGTGATGGTGGTGGTGGTGATGATGGAGATGGTGGTGGTGATGGTGGTGGTGGTGGTGGTGGTGATGGTGGTGGTGGTGATGGTGGTGATGGTGGTGGTGGTGGTGGTGGTGGTGGTGGTGATGATGGTGGTGGTGATGGTGGTGGTGGTTTGGTGGTAGTGGTGGTGATGGTGGTGGTGGTGTTGGTGGTGATGATAGTGATGGTGGTTATGGTGGTGATGGTGGTGGTGGTGATGGTGGTGGTGGTGATGGTGGTGATGGTGATGGTGGTGATGGTGGTGGTGATAGTGATGGTGGTGATGATGGTGATGATGGTGATGATGGTGATGATGGTAGTGGTGGTGGTGGTAGTGATGGTGATGGTGGTTATGATGGTGATGATGGTGGTGATGGTAGTGGTGGTGATGGTGGTGATGGTGATGATGGTGGTGGTGGTGGTGGTAGTGATGGTGATGGTGGTTATGATGGTGATGATGGTGGTGATGGTAGTGGTGGTGATGGTGGTGATGAAGATGCTTCCAGCAGCCCTGACAGCCATGCTGATCATGGTGATAAGATGGTGGTGACCATGCCAGTGGTCACAGCGACGACATGGTGGTGGTGGTGGTGAAAGGTCACAATACCGACGGTGGTGATGAGATACTGGGATGAGGGTGGGTGGGGGGTTGATGGTGAGGACGGTGAGGAAGTTGACCAAAGTGCACATGGGCCAGCCAGGTGCCCTTCGTCCGGGGAAAGTTGCACATTGGTCACAGACCTTCAACAGTGCTTTCCATGTGTCATTGTAAAGAGCTCTTGCATTTTTGCACTTCCCGCGTTCACGTTACTTTGAGTGTGAATATTCTAGTTGATGCTACACTGAAAATGCACTCGGTGGCACAGCGCACACAGGTAGCCAGATGAGGAACCTTCTGTCCGCAATGTTAAATACACTTGGTGGTTATTTTTTTTTCCAGTTTCCATTCTGTTCTTTGGCATGGGACCGAGCGGGGCAGGCAACGGCAGCTCTCAGGAGGTCCGGATGCATCGCAGGCACTCGAGAAGAACTCAGAGGGAAGAGCGCGGTTGCTGGAGTCTGGTCCATCGGGGGAGAGGGAGGGAGGGCCGCCTCCGCTTGAGACGAGCGTGGCTGGAGAGGGAAGAGCATGCCTGCTCCGCAGTGTCGGTTCTGCTCCGGCGCCTGGGGTGAGACAGCCTAAAAATAGTCCAGGTGAAGCCCGGCTGTCTGGGGACTGGCTCTGGGACTGACAGCCACCGCAGCTACCCGGAGCACATTGCTTTCTGGAAACGTGTGAGGCAGGGAGATGCTTCTTCTCCCTCCTCCTCACCAGGCAAAGAGGGAAAAGGGCAAACGGAGGCGGAGGCGGGACATCCGGCGTGTCAGGACACTGAGCCTCCCCCGCGAGAGGCCGGGGACACGGGACTCGGTGCGAGTGCGTGCTGCACATGCACACCTGAGGTTCTCACACCAAGGAACACGTGCGCATATGCACGTGTGCACACACACACACACACACACCCCTAGATATGGAAAAGTAGCACCTGCAACACCCTGACTTATTTAATGGGTCTCTAGTGGTTTCTGCCTTTCGAGAGGCATTCGAAATTGTCATAAAAATGTATTTACACTCTCCCAATAAAAGCATAAATGAAAACCCCTTTATACTATTGAAAGTGAAAAACAAATTTATGTATTTAAGTAGTATACGCTCTGTAGAGCTCTAAACAGAACTCCTGCTGGATCATAAAAACCCCAATAAATGTTGTTTTTCACCACCATCATCATTAACATCACCATCATTAGTATAATCACCTTCATCTTCATTTCACTCACACAGCCACCAGCACCAACACCACCCCACCCCCATCCTCATCATCATTACTGTACAGTATATTAGTATAATCACCTTCGTCGTATTTTCACTCACACAGCCATCAGCACCAACACCACCATTATCACCGCCCAAGTCAGCATCATGATCACCACCACCACCACCACCACCACCATCATCAACAGCATCTTTATCACCTGCACCACCGTCACTACCGTCCTCACCTCTACCACCTTCGCCACCACCATCGTGATGACTGGCGTCCTGAACCAGAGTGAGGCGTGTTCAAGTGGGTGACCGGATGCACTAACACAGCAAGGGTGGAGGCACGGCAGGCTTTCTCCACTGAGCGTTGGGAGACCGATCTCCTCTCCTGGAGTTAGCCAGACTTCACGAGGCCAGCAGGAGAGTGTCACAGACGGCTGTGGTGGAGTCCTGGCACCTCTGAGTGTCTGCCCCCCGCCAGGCCGGAAGGGAAGTGTCATGGAGCGGCTGGCTGTGATGGCGGGGGGTGGGGGGCCCCCTCCCCCTGGCCTGTGGGAGCCGCTTAGAGCTGTCATCCCATCCGTGGAGGACGGAGCAGTCTGCCGTTTCCTCGCTGAGCGAGGGCGTGGAGACAGGCCTCACTTCTCCCGACGCGGGCCGATCTCGATGACGCGGAGGGAGGGAGGCCGCAGAGCCCCGAGTCTCAGTCTGAGGGGAGCCGCAGAAGAGGCTCCATGGGACCGATAGGAAGAAGGGTGGCAAATGGGAGATTACGGCTGGCCAGGTGTTTTCTTTAATCACTATCAACCTGCACCCTCGCGAGCCGGTGCGGCTGGACAGTAGCCCTCCTCTGTCCGTCGGCGGCTGGCCAGGGCTGCAGGCTCCATCTGGAAATGACGGAGGGAGCCATGGCTTCCGGCCGCAGTCCTGGGCGGCAGGGGGGTGACCTACTGGGATTTCCGCATCCGGAGGAGGTACGGAAAGGAGAAGAGGATCCGGGCTCTGGGCCCTGGGCAGCCAGATATGGAGGAGGATGAGGCCCTGCATTGTGCGTAAGCAGAAGACGTGTGTGCACGCGCGTGCGTGTGCATGGGCGTGTGCCGAGGAGGGGCGCGTGCGGGTCGGCGTGCGTGCAGCCCGCCTCTCCTTGGCCCCTGCTGCAGCAGGAAGGTGTGTGGCCTGTGGTTTGATAGGATTTCCCCCTGCTGGCCAGGCACTCAGGAGCCGCGGAACCGGCACGCCGCCCCGGCCGCGGCGTCTCTGGGCCTGCCTGCCCCCCAGTCCTACGCCGCACCCCCTGGAGTTGCACCTGATCTTGGAGGTCAGGACCTGCCTGGCGCCATTTCCCACCTGAGTAGCACCTGAGTCGGGCATGAGCAGTGATGACGTTGCAGAGCTGCATCCTCACAGTCCGAGGAAGAAGTGGTGTCTTCTCTAAAACAGAGCCACAAGAGGAAATTGGGGGGGGGGGAGGGAGAGCCGAGGTGACACCTGAGTGTAGAGGAACACCCGGCAAACGGGGGTGAGCGGTGCTCCCAGGAAGATGCGTCCAGTACAGAGGAACACCTGGCAAACCAGTGTGCTTGTGCAGGTGTGACCTGTGCTCCCGGGAGATGCACCCGGCACAGCAGCTGTGTGGAGATGAGCAGCCCACTCGTGGGGGGTTCTGGGGAGGGGAGAGACTGGGATCTGAGGCGGGAGGAGGCTCTGCACTGGCTCAGGGAGGCTGGCGTCCTGCCGCCTCCGTGGGGCCGGGCTGTGGGCTGCGGCCCCCGCGGGGGAGGGGGGAGCAGAGCCTCCTCCCCTGCAAGCCGGGTAGGGCAGCGGGTGGAGGTGACCAGCCAGCCGGGTGCCTGGCCCGGGGGCTCTGCGTTTCCCCGCTTACCGGCAGAGATGACGGACTGAGCGTGAAGGAAGTCACCTGCCAGAGCCGCCAGGAACACGCAGTGAGCCTTCAGGCCTGCGTGAGCAAGAGCCGAGGGAGTTCATCTTCCCCGCTCACCAAGGGAAGGGGGCGGACGGGCGCGTCTCCCGGGGCTGTCGGCAACGTTGCCCCACGCACGCTCCGTAAGCTCTCCGCGCCCGCCCCTAGGTGGAGAGCATCCGGCCGAGTCTCTTCGGGGGGAGGCCACCCTCGTCCGTGCACCCGGCTACCATCACGGGCCTGACACCCCCAGCCCGCCTGGCGGCAGCTCCAGAACCAACAGAAGCCGCCTGGGCCCCAGGTCCACGGCGCCGGGCTCTGGCGCGGCGGCAAACCTTTTTGGGAGTGCATCACCCCACCCTTCTGCGCTTCTCTGTTCTCCTGTGATAAACGGAGTGTGGCCATTCGCAGTCGTGGAGAACATCGCGGTCTGCTGGCCTCTGGTCAGAGAATGCGCTCGCGTGGCTGCGGGGCGTTCTGGAAGGACACGGGTCTCTCCGCAGACGAGCCGCGGCCACCCAGGCACAACACACGCTCTTAGGATCACATGAGAGGCTCGGCAGCGGGGGCCAAGATGGTTCCGAGGATGGGGGTAAAGTACAAGCAATTACAGAACCTTGTTTATGTGCCTCTCCACCTTCCTGAAATTTCTTGTTTGTTTGTTTTTGTTTGTTTCCTACCTGGATGGGTTTAAAAAAAAATCCCGATAAACCAGGTGCTAGTGAACAGCAGCGCTGACTGCTAATTGCCGTCATTTATTCATAAGCCATGGAGAAGCCATCCCCAGGTCCTAGCTCCTGAGTTCTCTGGAGAAAGGCGGAGGAGACTTGCAGCTAACCAATCGCGGCAGCCCCTCTCCCGGGTCTTACGCGATACACCCCTCATTCCCTGCTCCCCAACCTCCGCACCCCTGGGAGCTGCATGCCGGCCAGCTCGGGGCAGGCCAGGCCCAGGCCTGGAGGACGTGGCGGAGGGCTGACCCCGGTCCCGTGGCCTGACCTCCCCGATGGAGTCAGCACCGGGCAGGGTGCGGATCCAGGGTGCTGATCACAGGCTCGGGGGACACGAGAGGCTCCGTCCCAGTCCCCAGCACAGAACGCGGTGATCTGCTTTAGGACGTGGCCGCTCTGTCAAGAGAGCTCCTTCCTGCTTGACGGCTCTGACGGTGTCCTCCGCGAGCCAGACGCCGGAGCCGCTCCGCGTGAGCTTTGCTAAATGCGCGCCGAGCTCCTCTTTCCCCGCGTGTGCGGAGGAGCTGCACTGACGTGAAGAAAGAAGATCAGCGTAAGCTCATGTTCCTGCCAGCCTCCCTCCGGATTTGGGGCGCTGAATCCTTCCTGCTCTGAGCAGGGCAAGCCTCAGGGCTGAGCCCCGTGGGGCCAGGTGGCCACCCTGCCCTTACTCCAGGCATCACAGAGCTCCAGTCAGCCCATCTCCATGACCTTCGCTGGCGGTCTCCAGGACGGCCTGGGGAGGGGGGCCCCTAAACTAGGCTGGGTCTCAGGTAGTTTGAGGTTTTACAGCCTCGTCCTTTGCTTATGCTTCTCCTCCTCCTCCTTCCTCACCTGCATCTCTTTGTCCGTATCTCCTCCATCACCGCCTCTTCCTCCTCTGTCTCATTCAGCTGGTCACCTGCTCGCCCGCCTCCTCTTCCTCCTACTGGATCTTCTCTTCCTCCTCTCTTTCCTTCACGCCTTTGATTCCTCCTCCTCCGCTGTCTCCTCTCCCTCCTCTTCCTTCACTTTCCTTCTCATCTCCTCCTAATCTTCTCTTCTTCTTTCTTCTCTCCCTCCTCCTCCACCTTCTTTTCCACCTTCTTTTCTTCTTCCTTCTTCTCTCCCTGGTGATGTACACCGGAGTATTTCAATCACCACTTTTTACTCAATTAATCTGACACTAAAAGTATTAAAAGGAAGATGCTGAAAGACTGGCCTACAAGGGACCCTGTCCAGAGTGCTGGTAGTGGAGGTGGCCAGAGGCCCCAGAAATGTCAGATCCTGGGAGATTCTGGGGGTGCTGCTGGCTGTATCCCGGCTCCATGCCTCTCTAGACACAGCTCACCCCAATTCCAGTCCCCCAGAGACCCAGGTGGCTGCACGATGTGGTTTGGCTCAAGTGCCAGAGACTTCAATGGTGCCCCTTCTCAGCCCTGGCCGCATGGCCACCTCAGTCCCAACTTGAAGGTGTATCATGGGTTCTGGAAGTTTCCCTACTGAGAGGCCTGGCTTGCAGTGTCAGTGTCCAGGACAGAGCGAACCTGCCCGGTCCTGTACGTCAGAGGCTCAACTGCAGTAACAGGAAGGGAGCCAGAGCCAAAGGGGAAGAGCCAGAGCCGTGAGAGCCAAGGGGGAAGATGAGAGCTCTCAGAGGTCCCGGGAACTGGACAGAGCAATTGCTCTCGTGACATGGGTTTATTTCAATGTAAGGACCAGCTCTTTTACCTTTTGAGGTTACATCTTGTGGAATGTGTTTTCCTCCCAGAGGCAGGGGCTGGGGCAGGGGGAAGTGCAGGGGCTGGGGCAGAGCCTGGGGCAGGGGGAAGGGCAGGGGCTGGGGCAGGGGCTGGGGCAGGGGGAAGGGCAGGGGCTGGGGCAGGGCCTGGGGCAGGGGGAAGGGCAGGGGCTGGGGCAAGGCCTGGGGCAGGGGGAAGGGCAGGGGCTGGGGCAGGGGCTGGGGCAGGGGGAAGGGCAGGGGCTGGGGCAAGGCCTGGGGCAGGGGGAAGGGCAGGGGCTGGGGCAAGGCCTGGGGCAGGGGGAAGGGCAGGGGCTGGGGCAGGGGGAAGGGCAGGGGCAGGGGCCAGGTGCCCAGAGAGGCTGGATGGTACTCGCAGAAAGCGGAGTGTTTGGGAAGGAGCTTTATGGTGCTCGCCCGGTGTAGACTCGAGCCCGAGGATTGATCCCACGACCAGGACTCCGTGAAAGCTGAGGTGTCCTGAATTCTAGACTGAAATGGAAGATGGACTGGAGCCCGCGTTCCTGCTCAGAAATTCTATAAGCAGCTTCATTACTAAATGACTCCATTTCTAATCTCACACACTTGCAATGCAAATGGCTGGCTCACGTTGGTTATCAGGGAAATCTAATTTAATTTCACTGTCTGATGAAGATGATGTCTAGATGGGTCTGTATTCTCCACTGGCTTTATTGAACATACTTTAGTGGTAAGTATCTCCACTATTATCTCTCCAGGTACTTTGGGGGGGGGGGGGCTGCCGTCCAGTGGGCTTCAGACCGGACTGCTCCTGTGGCATCTGCTGCTGGGTGACTGAGGGGTTGCATGCTTGAGACAGAGCTAAACAACGTAGGCAAATGAGCCCTGCCTGCCTTTGCACTTGCGCCAGCCACTATAAAAGCAAACTCTGAAACAGAGGCGAGACAGGGCTGTGCGTCTAGGCTCCAGGCCCCAGGAGGGAGGGCGGAGGAGGGCACGTGCCCCGTCCCGAGGACTGGCGTGAGCTCAGGGCTCTGTTGTGGTGACGCCCCAGTGCTACTGTGAATGGAAATGGCTCGTGGATGGGCCTCCCAGGAACAGAGAAAAACAATTAAAGGGCATCTGAAGTCTATGTCGCCATTATAACAAACCTTAAGAATCATTTCCATCCCGTCAGTAATTTGAGAGTCAAGCCCTTTGCTCAACCCAAACCGTGTTGTCCTCCACTTCAATTTCCCTTTGCAGCGTGCGGGCAGACGCTGCCGGTCAGCTCAGCGGACCTCACGGATCCCCACGGTGGGGCGGTCCTCGTGGTATCTTCTCAGAAGACCTGGGCCGGGCGGGTCTTCCCCGTCCCCCAGAATCTCCAGCCCTGCAACACGGAAGGTCTCCATGGAGAAGAGGATCCTAAGGGCTCTAGGAAGTCACTGGACCCCTTCAAGTTTGCAATGTCACCATCCACTGGTAAATGGGAAAAGACGGGGGATGGATGCTTTACACATTCCACCAGACATTTCACTCGGATGATCCGTGTGAACTGCACCTTCTGAGCTCACAGGTATAATTGTAAGCCCAGAAATACACTTTTCCCTTCTCAATCACACTTAGCGGCTACGCTATTTCTACACGGCCACGACTTGTGAAACCTGTCTTGTGTTCCACAGCCATCATTTCCAAGCACATTTTGTCCCTAAACAGATTCATTTGTCCTGCTCACCAGAACAATAGTCCTTGAATCTCTGAATGGTCAAAATGATTCATCTCCTGCGTTGACAGCTAAATGCTGGCGTGGCTGGGAAAAATGTTTCTCTGATGACTTTGTCGGCATTACAAAGAATCATCTCTTGGAAATGAAGGCGGAGGCTGAAGATAGGACTCTGTCTTGGACCAAGGTGGCATTGTGAATCCTCCTGAGCTCTCTCTCCCCCGAGTATGCCAGGATTGGGATCTGTTTGTGCTCCTCCTCCTGTTCGTTGTGCCCCTATAGGTATTTCTTACTAGTAGTAAGTAGTTACACAGAGGGGTTAACATTCAACGAATCAGTTTGCAAGTTACAGTGCATCTCGATCAACGTCACCCTTCCATCATTCTCCCCCATCCCTCCCAACCCAACCCAACCCCTCAATTCTCTTCATTGCATACAAGAGCCACCGCAAGCACTCTCCGTTCTCTATGGCTGCCTCGGCACCGATCTGCTCTTCCTTGCTCAGGGAAGCGTTACTTCGGATGGCTTCCTGGGTCCTGTTTGCTGCAGACCTTGCCTTCTGCTGCTGCCCCACAGGTCCTTACAGGCTGCTTTCACAGAGGAACACTGACTCCTTCTTTGGGCCCACAGATTAACCGATAGCAGGAGAAAAGCCAGGCCTCTCGGCTTCCTTCTGGCATCTCTGTCCTTTGAGCCTGAGGCCTTCTCTCCTGTAGTCACTTTGGAATCCAGGCAGGACAGAGCTGGTTGATAACATCTTTACCAGAGATGGAGGACCCCTGTAGAAGAGGGGGAAGACGCCCCGTGTAAGAGAGGATGACCCCCTATAGTAGAGGGAGGACACCCCCCCCGCACTATCTCAGCTCACCTCCTAGGGCACATTGACTCTCACTGTAGCGAGTCCCCCCCCCTCCCCGACCCTCCCGGGGCAGCTGCTGCCCACCCAAACATCTCCTGAGGCTGCTGAATAATCATTTATGTCCCCCTCCCATCCATCCTCCTACTTAAACCCAAAGCAAATGTCTGTCTGGGAAGGATGGGCTACAATACTTTCTTCCCAGGGCTGCCCAAGACGGGGGGTAAATCTTTCTCTTCCTTGCCGTACTGCTCTCCTCTTTGTTGGCGTGTTGGAGGTGGAGCCAACTACCCGGGGACACCGGGAATTTGGCCCCAAGTCTCCCGTGACATTGCTTTCATGGTGGCGGTAGCCCCCGCTGGGTGACGAATGGACCTTTCTGCTGAGCTCACCCCGGAGCCCCATCGTCCTCGAGCTCCGCCCTGGCTGCCCGTCTCGATAGCTGGCCAGCCTTACCCCAGGTGCGTGCCGGAGGGACTGGCTCGTCTGTGTCTGCCGCAGAGCTGGAAGCCTGCTCTGGCATGATCACCCGGCCAAGAAGGTCGAGGTGGGAGGTCATCTGGGTGCGAGCAGTCTGAGGAAGGGACAGACAACGGGGTACTCAGCCCTTCCCAGGGAGCTGCAGGAGGCTCATTGCGTGTTTGTTTTATATCCCTCTTCTCAGAACTTGGTAGAATTGCCATCTGTTTCGGTAGCAGCTCCGGTTTTTATAGTATCTGCTTCCTTGACATTGTGCGTGGGATTGTAAGAATTTGGTGCTGGGTGCTGGTGGCTCCCAACTGTAATCCTAATTAATTACTCCGGAGGCTGAGGTAGGAGGGTTGTGGTTTGAGGACAGCTTGGGCAGGTCAGTCCCTGAGAATCTTACCTCAAATTAACCACCAAAAAGCTGGAAGTGGAGTTGTGACTCAAAGCATTAGCCTTGAGCACAAAAGCTCAGGGACAGTACCCAGGCCCTGAGTTCAAGCCTCAGGATCAACATAGAAACACACATGAATATAAAATTTTACAGTGGTTCAAGACATTCTTCATGATTGGTTTTTCGTGACTTGCTCCTAAGGTCCTCTGAACTTTTGATTTTACCATAGTTTGTATTTTTTTTTCTTAAATGTAAGCTGTAAGAATCCCTGTTAATCCTCCATTCCTTTGGACAGACAAGGACAAGGTCGGGCAAGGACACTGAATGGTCCATCGGGGAGTCGCGGTCAGCAGCTCAGAATCCAACCCCGAGATTCCTTCTTGCCATCTTATTTTAAGACCAGAGTGGAGCCTTCTTTCATCCTGCTTTTTAAAATGCACGATGGGGTGTCTTCGGCACCACGAGAGGCGGGATAGACGTGAGCCCTCTGTCGCCCGGGGCCAGGGGAGCCAGCGCCCCGGAAGGCCGGTCGTGGTGGGCAGAGGGTCTGCGGGGCAGACGCTGGCGCGGTGCGGTGGGCGGGGGGAGGATGGGGAGTCAGCTCATGGAGACGTGCGTGGCGTACCCGAGGCGATCAGCAGCTCTGCCATTCCAATGGACGCAGGGAAAGCCGTTTTTAAGGGTGCTCTGGGTGGGGGTGCCCAGGGCTTGGGGGGGGGGGCAGCCCTCAGCCGTGTTGCCCGCAGTGCGTGGCCCTTCTGCTCCCCCAGGACGTGGTGGGCCCCGGCTCTCCCGAGATGCCCCATAGGGTTTAATGATGAGACGGATTAACCCGCAGCAGGGCCCACCTCACACTGCTGATGAGCACGAGGCCATACACTACCCTTTATAGATGGATAGGGGAGGCATTCGATATGATTGCCGGGTTGAGTTTGGCCCCATCGCTAATGAAACCATAAAGCGTGTGATTGATGAGAGGGATGTTTTCAAAGGTTAATTAGTTTGTTTTCCTTCTGTAATCGGCAGAGGGGCCGCACAGCCGAGGGGAGAATGTCACCCTGCCACACCGCCGCCGTCTCCGCAGGCCCCGCAGGCCGCGCCGGGCGCTGGGTGGGCCGGGCATCCCCGCCGAGGGCCTGGAAGACGGGGCGAGGCCTTCCCAGGCCCGAGGCCACCCCGCCCCGCCCACCGCAGACGCTCCTGGGCCAGGGGCTTCCTGTCTACCCCTCCTGCTTCCCGGCCGCCCGGCAGCCTGCTGGCTCTGAGTCCCGGCCGCGTCCCGGAGGGATCCGTGCGTGGCACGGGCCTGCGGCAGCGCGCCCGGGGCTCTGCGGCCGCGCACAGACATCCTCCGCGTTTATTTGTGCTTCCCCGTCCCTCCTTTCCCTCCCCTTCTTGTTTTCTCTTCCCTTCTGTTCTCTTCCTGTACATTCCCTTCTCCTTCCTTCCTTCCCTCCCTCCCTTCCTCCCTCCCTCCATCCCTCCCTCCCTTCCCTCCCTCCCTCCCTCCCTTCCCTCCCTCCCTCCCTCCCTCCCTCCCTCCCTTCCTTCCTTCCTTCCTTCCTCCCTCCCTCCCTCCCTCCCTTCCTTCCTTTCTTCCTTCCTTCCTTCCTTCCTTCCTTCCTTCCTTCCTTCCTTTCTCCCTCCCTCCCTCTTTCTTTCATTCATTCGTTCTTTCTTTCTTTCTCATGATTTTAGTAAACATTTATTTCATAAGACAGAGACAGCCTGGAGAGAGAGAGAAATTTGTCCTATGTATGTGGGGAGGCTACTATTGATTTATTTTATTTGTTTGTTTTCCAGGAATACTTTATATATATATTAAAGTCTCTGACTGTTGTATATTGTCATGACAATTCTTTTTTCTCTTTGAATTCGATGTTAATTTTGTGCCATTTAACAATGTTTGTGCAGTTTAATGTAGAAGCTTTTTTTCATGAACTTGCTTCTTTCTCACTTTGGTATTGGCCATAGGGCGTTTTTTTTTTTGTTGTTTGTTTGTTTTGTCATTGATCAAATGATCTTCGCGCTGGACAGGGAGTTGGCAGGGCCTGAGCCTGCTCACATCTGGGAAGAACGGGGTCCCCGTGTCAGGCCGGAGAGGCGTCAGCAAGCCAGGGTGGCCGTGGCCGTGGCCGTGGACTGGCAGGGGCCTCCACGGGGCAGCCATCTCTAGGAGTGGCTCTGCCCTGTCTCTCCGGGAGCAGGGCCCCGAGCATGCAGGTGGCCTGGCTTCATTGTTTTGTTTGGGAGCGCTCCCCCCACCCCCACACCCCATTACTCATGACTGCTTTAGAAATGTGGCAGACAGAGCTTTGCTCCCACAGGGAGACAGACGGTCACCATGATCGCCACCGATGCAAAAGCCTGGAGGAGGAGCTGGGTCACGTGGTCTGGGCCAAGGGTCACCTTGGCAAGGCTGGAGCTTCCTTGGGAGAGCACCTTCCTCTCCTCCTCCAGGTTTGCGTTGGCCCGTGGGCGCTCAGCCGGGCTCTGGGGACGCTCTTCACGCAGCTTCCCGGGCCTGCGCCCTCTTGCTCACAGATCCACCGGGCTAGGTGCGTTTTCCCTTTGCGTTGACGCTCGGCCGACGTCTAGGAAGCAGGGGGAACTGTCTCCTCAGCACAGAATCGTCCTGGGAAGCTTTACCTTGAAAGATGCCGGGGAGGCTCTCTCTGGCCGCGGCCGGTCCTCCTCCCGCTGCGCCGGGCGGGGCTGGAGCTCGAGCCCCCGGCTGCCCACAGCCCTGGCTGGCCCGCCGTGCCCTCCCTCCCTCCCGGAAACTTCCCCAGCCGGGGGGATCTCCCTGAGGCTGTGAGGGTCACGTTCCTGCCTTCCCAGAGCACACTTACAGCTTGCACTCCTCAGACCCCACTTCCCGTCCCCTGCTTGCTGTCCTCTTTCCCGGGAGACTCTCACACACACCCCATCTTTGAAGACCGAAGTCCCCAGTTTCTCGGGGGCAGAATTCCTTGGTCCGAGCTTCTCTGTGAGATCTTCTTTGTACATTTCTGTCTGTCATGGCGATGCTAAGTGATCAGTCCGGTGAGCCGTCTGATTTTTTTATGAGCGCTTCTCCTTTTCATTTTGGAATAGGTATCAGATCGGCATGGGGCTAGACAAGATGCTTTTTCTTGGGACAAGAGGAAGTTCATTCCGGGCAGACTCCTGCATTGATGAGCTCACAGATAAAGAATTGCTTTCCAGTCCCCTGCGGGCGCTAATCATCGCCATGCAGATTCCATAGAAAAGAACCGCAGGGGTCCCGGTGGCTGGAAATCAGTCCACATTGAAATCGGAGCAGGTGTAAGGTTTGAGGATCAGAAAGCCCGGCTCCCGGACCCTCCCCTCCCCCACAGCAGACCCCCTCCGTCTACATGGTAATTCCTCGCCAAGATGGGGGAGGCCAGCCTCTCCCAGGCATCTTCTGGAGCGGGCGGGTGGTCAGGTCAGCTGGACACTGCCCACCTGTCCACAGCGCGAAGGCCACCTGCACCCCCCTTCCAGGAAGGAGAAGGGAGAGGAGCGAAGTCTGAGCCCCCCCCCACCGCCCTTCCTGCCTGCCAACACGGGGAAGGAGACATTTCCTTCGGTGCAGAGTTCACCCCATGAATAAAGATGAACCTGGGGTGATTTCATCGCCAGCCTGGCTGGCTTCCCCAGCCCAGCTTCCCGCGGAATGGAACTTGGATTTTGACAGGAGGGTTTCTCTTTGTTCTTGAGTTTCAACGTCATTAATATTCGCCCGCCCCCCCCCCTGCTAAATTTAGTATCAGGAAAGGTCTGGATGTTCAGAGGTCTCTCTGTGAATCGATTTCTAGCGTACATTGTGCAATCGGAGATCCTGGGACGGCCATACCGTTCTTCTGTCTGTTGACAGGCGGGTAAACTGAGGCCCAGGGAGAAGACGGGTGGGAAGTTAAGGTCACTTGGGAACTTAAAAGCTACGATGTAGCTTTTGGGGGGGGGGGGCGTACAACTAAAGGCCAAGCAAAAGCGCTTCTGAGCTCTGGGGATTCCCCTGGCTCGTTCATTCACGTCTCCTTCAGAGTGGGAGGTCTGTGTGCAGTTTCCGTGTCTGTGATGACGTGGGGTAGAAGGGAAGGGGCAAAGCCACCGTTCTTTCCCACGGGGCTGCAGGGGCTTCTGGAGGGTTCTAGCAGGGGGGAGGCCCCAGGTGCGTGCGGGGTGTGGTCTGGGCGGCGTGGCCGGACGCGGCGGGCTGGACGGCCCTCTCAGGAGGAGCAGGAGTCCGCCGGGCAGGGCTGATGTGTGGAGGGAGAAGCACAGCGGGGGCTAAGAGCGGCCCCCTACAATGCCCGACGCGGGAGCGTCCTCCCGCACACGGTGAACACTTGTCACGGCGTCAGAATCTGAGCGTCGGATGCCCCTGGGGGAGGCCAGGAAAGGCCAGCTGAGGTAAGACAGAGGAAAGAAAGAGGGAATCGCCGAGGACCTCTGGGCAAGGGACTTGTAACCTAGGGCCCTGCTCCCAGAACAGGTCATTTGCGTCCTTGCTGGGGGAAAATCTAGGTGCTAACAGCACCTTCAGACCCAAGAGCGGAGGGCCAGCCAAACAGAGGTGCTCCCTTGAGGAGTTAATCCATGCAGGTGTGTTATTCATCCGTGCACACGTGTGTTAATCCCTGCACCTGTGAGCTGTTCAACAATACCCCAGTGTGACATTCGGGACTCCTCTCCTCCCCTTACTCCTGAGCCTTGGGCAGCGGTTTGGTTTGCTGGACGTGGGGGGGGTCCTGTGAACGTGGTACCTGGGACCCCAGCACCCCCAGCTCTGTGACCCCGGGTGGGTGGGGATGTCATGGCTTTGTGCCGGGACTGAATGATGTGTGCTTGTTGGGCTAGTCCCTGTCGCAGCTCAGAAGGAGCACCAACAGTCCTAGCAGCATTTGAGTACGAATGTGGGAGCCCCAGCAACGCTGTCCCTTTCCCCACGCGGGCCCCATCTTCCCTCTTCACGCAGGGGCATGGAGGCTTTGAACCACATTCCTCTCCTCTTGGTCAGCCCCCCAGATGGAAGGTGACTTAAACTGGAACCACTCATCTCTCCACCCCCCTGGACAAGACGCTGAAAAATCCCTCTGGACCCTCTACACAAAGAGCCCCACTCCCCCCGCTGCCCTCTCCCCCAGCCTCACCCCCCCCCTTCATCCTCCCTGCCTAATGGAAGAGCCTAGTTGTAAGGGAGGCAGGCCATTTCTTCTCCAGCCGGGCTGGCGAAGACTTGGTTGTCCTCAGGTTGAGATCACCTCTCTGCCCTTTTTCTTTATTCATACTCCTGCGATTTGGAACATTTCCTTAGTATTTATTTACATCTGGTGCTGAAACTGGGAACTAGAGATATTTCCTTACAACGCCCCCCCCCACATACATACCCATGTACACACGTAAACACACACACACACACACACACACACACACACGCGCGCGCGCGCGCCCCTATCCAGGACAGTGTCTGTTTTAACTTCCTGCCATTCTATTATGTATCATATGCTGATTGTTCAAAGGAGTTTTGTCATGGAATTCCATACGAGTAACCCCCATGCAAGCCATGTTCTCATCAGTTGGATTGACCCTCTTGCTTACTCCCAATTTCTTTTTAAAAAACTTTTCATTATCTTTAAGTAGTTGTACGAAGGGGTTCCAACCCAGCACACCGGTTTATGAGAACGGTGCGTCTGGATCGGTCTCCCCCTCCATCGTCCTCCCCCTCCCTGACTGATACTCCCCACACGGTGCCCGACGAGCTCTGCGTTGCTGTGCCGTGTTCACTCACAGATGGACTGTATTTAGGTTCTGATCACTGCTCCTGAGTCTCTTGTCCTCCCTTCCCCGTCCCTCAGTCTCACGGCGGCAAACACGCTTCCTCTGTGTTCATGCCTGTGATCCCGTGTGTGCTTCTGTCTGTGTTTATCCTGTAGGTCTGGCATCCCACGTGGAAGAAGGCGTGTGAGCCTCAACCTTCCGAGAGCCTGGCTTGTTTCTTTTCACGGACGACGGCTCACTGCCTTGGTCATTCAGGCCTGCCAGGTGCAGACACCGTTGCCAACGGCGTGTTTGCTTCAGGCTCCCCCCCCCCCCCCCCACGGCCTTATGGTGCTGATTTTACTGTCAGAGGAAGAGAGCAAACACGCGGAGATCGGCTGTCAGGCAGTCCCTTCCCAGGTGGCCGGCGAGGTGTGGGCGGCCCTGGGCGGCAACGGCCCCTCCCCGCCTCTCCCGGTGAGTCCACACCGGAAGGATGCCCGCCGAGAAGAGCGGACGTGGGGGAGAAGAGAAAATCCACGTGGCACCAAGTCCACTCCCGATCTGGGCGCCCGGGGCGGATCGTGCGGTCCGTGGGTGTGCTCCCCATGGTGAGGAGGGCGCAGTTCTCATCTTTATTTATGGAGGGCATTGTCTAAGACAGGAAATCAATGTCTGAAGCCGTAGGTAGGACGGAACACAAGGCACTCTGTGCTCTGCGTACAGGAGCACATCAACCGCGATGTCTGATGGATCCGTCGGGCACAGTAGGAGAAGAATAGTAATAGCTAATAAGAAGAGGGGACGGTCACACTGTAATCAAAGTTCTGGGAACGTGGCCTCCTCTCTCAGAACGTCGCGTGACACTGCTCTGGAATCTCCCCACCGGCCCACTTGCCCGAGACGCTCCGCCACGTCGAGCCTGTCCGCACCCAGAGCACCGAGCCCACGTGCCGGGCCTCCATCGGGAATCCCGCGGGCTGCCCCGGCCCCCTCTCCCCCTTCCCGCTGAGCAGTGGCCACGCTTCCTCTTCCCCTCTCCACACTGTGTTCCTTACACATTCAGCCCATCGCTGCGACAGAGAACCTGAGACAACCAACTTCAGGGAGGAGAGATGGACTTTGGCTCTGCTCACGGTCACTTGTCCCTATTCCTGGGACCATGGTAGGCGGAGGAAAGACACACACGTGCACACACACACACACACACACGGGGGGAGGGGTAGAGAGAGAGAGCCCGCAGACAGAGACAGAGACAGAAGGGGATACAGAGAGACTTAGAGAAAAGTGGGGAGAGAGGGGGGGGAGAACGGGGAAGGGACAACAGTCGCCCCCTTCCTCCCGTGTCCATCACCACCAACCCGTGGAGCACCGGCGACGGGCCCGTCCCCGCGACTGTCCGCGGGTGAGGCCAGATGCCTCCGGAGAGAGCCAGGCCCCTCACGCCCCTCCTCAGAAGGCCGCGGCCCTGGGGACCGGACCGCCGTGCGAAAGCTTCTGGGGTACCGCAGTGAAGCACCCCGACACCTTCCAACAGAGGCGGTTCCCCCAAGCACGCGGGGCGGGCCCGCCTGGGACCTGCGCCCCATTCTCTGTCTCTGGGCCTCGGCTCCCCACGTGGGCTGCGGAGTGGGCGGTGTCCCCTGGCTGCGCGTGCCCTGGGACAGACAGACAGCAGGCGTCCGTCCCGGCGCCGGGTCCTACGGAGCATCCTGCGCCCACGGCGTGGCTGCAAGACCCTCGGCAGCCACCGGAGCGGACATGGCCCACCTTTGCGGCTTCTCCCCTGCTCTCCGGCTTCCCCCGGGTCCCCGGCTTCTCCCCTGCTCTCTGGCTTCTCCCCTGGTCCCCAGTCTCACCCCTCACCCCAGCTTCCCCCCAGGTCCCCAGCTTTTCCCATGGTGTCCAGCTTCCTCTCGGATCCCTGGCTTCTCCCCAGGTCCCCAGCTTCTCCCCAGATCCCCAGTCTAGGTCCCTGGCTTCTCTCCTGGTCCCCAGCTTCTCCCCTAATCCTGGCCTCACCCTTGGTCCCCAGCCTCACCTCTGGTTCCAGCTTCCCTCTAGGTCCCCAGCTTCTCCCATGGTCCCCAGCTTCTCCCCATGCCCCCAGCTTCTCCCCTGGTCCCCAGCTTCCCCTCTGGTCCCCAGCTTCCCCTGGGTCCCCAGATTCTCCCCTGGTCCCTGGCTTCTCCCCAGGCCCCAGCTTCCCCCGGGTCCCCAGATTCTCCCATGGTCCCCAGCTTCTCCCCCAGTCCCCGGCTTCTCCCAGGCTCCAGCTTCCCCCCCAGTCCCCGGCTTCTCCCCTGGTGCTCCCCTGGACCGGTGAACCAAGAGCTTGTATGTCCAGAGAAGTTTGCACGGCTGGGTGGATTCTAACTCTTGTGTGACGGCCATGGTGCAGGTATTCTGATTGTTTTCTCTCCTCCACGATAAGGTTTTGAAAGTAATAAAGAGAGCGGGCCCCAAGGAAACCAGATAAAAGGATTAAAGATTGGGAAGGAAAAACAGCCGGGCCTGGCGTGTGAGGCACGCAGGTGACCTGAAGCAATCCGACTTTTAATTGTCACTAAAGGGATTGCACTGCCTTCTCCTCGGGTGTCGAGGGGGGTGACTTGCAGAGCTCAATTAAAGCACATTCCGAAGGCAAGGTGAGCTGCTCAGGTGGGCCTTCCAGAACCATCTGGGGAGGCATCCCACGCTCCTGCTCCGTAACATCCTTCTGAAAAGGCAGGGGCCACGCTGGGGCTCTGGGAGCAGGAGTAATTAAAATACCTTTAATTGGAAGATTCCAGAAAGTCTCCCGCAGCACCGCAGAGCCACTGCCAGCCGGCGCCGTGGCACTCCCGCTGGGCGCCGTCGGGAGCCGGGAGCCCTGCCAGGCCGGGAGAGCGTTCCAAGTTCCGAGCCCGGCTCCCCGGCGAGCTCTGAGGGCCGCGGTGGAAGCAAAGTCCCTTTGCCCCTGGAAGACCATGCGGGGGGGGGGGGTTCTGAGGAGTGGGGTGGGGACGCCTGTGTATCCCTGGGGCCGCGGTTTCACTCTCCAGGGGGAGCAGAGGGCCAAGTGGCGGGCTGCCCGGGGCGTGGGCTCCCGGGGAGATGCTGGCGGGGGGGGGGGGGGAGGAACACCCACGCAAGCACAACTGCGGGGAAATACAGTGGGGAGAGAAACCGAGGCAGCGCGCCCTTGTCCAGTCTTCCTTTGTACTGACCGCTGCGTCGTACAAGGGCGTTCTACTTCCAAAGCCATCTGCGTGCACAGTGCACCTTGATCATCGGCTCCGCTCTACCGTCCTCCCTCCCGCCCCCTCCCCAGACCGGGCCCCTCAACTTCCCCGCCATGGCCGGGCCCTGTGTGAAGAGGAACTCACCGAACCGGACGGCTCCAGAGCCCTGAGCCGTGGGTCCCGGCAGAGGGGGCGATGAAGGAAAATAACAGAGAACATCACCTTCCCCCGACAGCCGTTCCTTCCAGCGGTCCTTGCTGCTGCCCTGCTGAACCGTCCATCTCCCTCCCCTCCCCGCCACAAACGCTCCAGCTGCCATTGAAACCTTGAAGCCCCTCCGTCACAGGAACCCCGCTCCCCCCCCGCCCCGCCCCTTCCTCCGCCCCACCTGACTTCACTCGGCGTCCTGAGTTCGGGGTCTGTCTGCTTTGGGTCTGGGTCACGGCCCTGTTTGTTTTCGTGGTGAGTAGCATTTCACGGCACGGGGGGCGTTGTGCGGTGGGCTGCGTTGAGCCGGTGCTGGCCGCGGGGGTGCCCGGCAGGGCCGCGGGGTGGGGCGGGGGGCCCCTGCGTGCTCACGCCCGGCTCTCCCGCGCACGGCCGGCTCCAGGCTGCTTTGCACCCCCACTTCCTGGACGCACAGGGTCCCGGCTGAAATCCCTTGGGCAGCCTCAGATCGCCCCTTCCGCGGGTCGGAGATGAACGGCGTGGGTACAGGGAGACTTCCAGAATGCACCGTCTCCTGGAAGCGGAGTCACGTTCCCCACGGCCCCGGGCGGGGAGGGCGGCTCCCCCCCCCCCCCGATGGAAACCCCGGGACTCCAGGCCTCACTGCCTCTGAGCAGGGCACAGTCAGGCTCTGCGGAGGGGCTGGGCGGAGCGCCCAGCGGAGGCCCTGGTGGGAGTGGGGGGGGGCTTTGGGGCTGCAGTGGGTGAGGGGGGGCCAGGGGACCCACTGTGGGGAAGACACTAAGGACTGCTGACCAGTGGGGCAGGTAAAGAGCCAGGGGGGTGGGGGGTTCGTCCGTTGAGGGCAGCAGTGCCCTGGAGGTTGGGTGTTGGAGGACACGGGCCCCGCCTCTGCGCCTTGCAAGCCTCCCCTCAGAGCCCTGGGCCTGGAGTCGCCCCCGTCGGCCTTTGCCTCTCTGGTCTCGCCCACCCCCAGGCTTTCGGTGTGGACGCGGGGGCCACGGAGGCGGGAAGAAGACCGAGCGCGTGGAGGAGCCGGGCCGGGCGGGAGGGGGT